>NC_142394.1:24736714-24866142 GCF_059441095.1 Idiotropiscis lumnitzeri | reverse complement strand
AGAGAGAGACGAGAGAGAGAGAGAGATCGTATTCAAGAATCAATTATCACTATTAGAACACTCTTTGAATTAAATATACTTCATATTTGGTGATTTAGCATCAATTCCAAGATATCCTTCAAATATCTGTTACAAGCTTACAAGCGTATTGATGTTTTGACCGTCTCATTCAATAAACGTCAAAAGCGCCTCAGTGACCGCGGCTCTCCTCGTCTGCAGTCCACACGAGGCATAACAATACTTTCATCGCGCCATTTTTTTTTTTCTACCATTTCACTCGAGTGGCCGCATATCTCTAGCTCGCTTGTAAAAAAAAATAAAATAAGATAAAATAAAAAAGTCAATTTTGAGATGGCGCCTTATGTCAAAAGAGCTGAAAGTTGGCGGTACTGCATATTTTATGGTACCACTGTCCATTATAATGAAAAATTGCAATCGTTTTTTTTTTAGGATCTTGACATCCACTGACTGTCAAGAACTCGAACTGGACAATTATTAGATTCTCTTCTGCTCATCTAACCCACGGAATTTGGCTTGCTTATTTCGAGCTTTCTTTTGGGCAATTTCCTCACACGGCCGTGGTGCGCGATGTATACGTTCCGTTGCGAAACACCACATCAGAGGCAGTGAAGTTTTGCGGGAAATCCAGCTGGGCGCACGTGGCTTGTCCCTTGACTGCCACAGCACAGTAGTCCACCTGCTCCGCATCCGCGCCGGACTCCATCCAGCGAAAACATACGATGCGCTGGAAGGAGCGCCGGAAGTGATCGGACACAAAGCCGTAGAGGATGGGGTTGGCGCTGCTGTTTGCGTAGCTGAGGATAACAAAAAGCTGACGTGACCAAGGGGTCCGGCGGCCGGTGGAAGACGCTGACCAGCTGGACGACGTAGAACGGCATCCAACAGAGGCATGAACACGGCCACCACCAGCAGAACCATGCGGGTGATCTTCTTCTCGGAACTCCGGCGTTGAAGCCAGCCGGCTTTGAGCCCCACCGCTCGCATCCTGGCCACCATGAGGCAATAGCACAAACATATGGCCCCCACGGGAAGGAGAAAACCCAAAAGGAAGGTGTAGACCACAAAGGCTTCCGACCAGGATTCCTCCGGCCACAGGAAGTTGCAGTCCATGGCGCCGTCCTCGGCCGGGACGGTTGTCGGCAAAGATGATGATGGGCAGGATGACCAGCAGCGACAGCCCCCAGATGCAAACGTTGACCAATTTGGCAACGGTGGGTCGGCGGTAACGCGCCGCCTTGATGGGGTGCACCACCGCCACGTAGCGGTCCACGCTCAACACGGTGAGGCAGAAGATGGACGTGAACATATTGATGCCGTCCACGCTCAGCACCAGCCTGCACATGAGCGAGCCGAAGGGCCAGTGCCGCACGGCGGCCGACGTGGCGAAAAAGGGAACGCTCAGCATGAAGAGTTCGTCGGCGATGGCCAAGTTGAGGATGTAAATATTCGTGGCCGTCTTCATTTTGGCGTACTTGAGAATGACGTAAATGTCAAGTACGCCAAAATGAAGACGGCCACGAATATTTACATCCTCAACTTGGCCCATCGCCAGACCAGAACTCTTCATGCTGAGCGTTCCCTTTTTTCGCCATAGTCGGCCGTGTGTGGCCTGGCCCTTCGGCTCGGTTGTAAAACTCTCATTAAAATCCATGATCACGAGCTACACTCCGCTTGATCCGAAGCGACGCGGCGCCTCAAACGCTCCTGAACAGACAATAAAAAGGTTATTATATCACTTTATCCGCCGATGGCCTATTAGCTTTGTCGCCGAAAAAAAGTCGGACGACTTCTGCTCGGCACGCTACCGCGCATCTGATTTCGCTTCCATTATAGCTGCAAGAAAAACCTTCAAGGTGCCTCGACCTGCTTTAATGTCAGCAAACACGCTTTTGAAGTTGCATTAGCTGGACGGAATATGCAAAGAGAGACGCGGGGACTTGTGGGGGCGAGAACGCCAGAGCCTCCATTATCCTTTTCTACAGAATTAGTCGCCAGGACAGCGCATCCATGAAGTGAATAGATAAAAAGCACGGACACCGCTTGAATAATTGTTGCAATAATGGAAGTGCATTCACGAAAAGGGGCGGGGGGGCGGGGGGGGTCATGTTCTGATCTCAATTCAATTCAAGGCGTTGATGTGGGATTCATTCCAGTTCCTTTCACTGAGCTGTCTGACAGCGACAATCTTCCAAACATTTTTTAACTAATATGACAATTACGGTCGTGTCTACACGGAGAGTCAATTTGTGTGAGACACCGAACACCAAAAAAAAAAAAAAAAAAATCCACCAATAAGTAAGCATCATCAATCGTTCATCTTGCATCAATGACCACCGGGGAAGACATCACGTCACGATTTAGGTTGCGAATCCGTTGCAAGGGGACGTCATCGCCTTGCCCAATTCAAGTGAGACGCTCGTGTAAATATGAAGTCGGCGCAGCTTTCCGAGCATCCGAACACGATATATCAAGAAGCACGGACTCGCTTTTCGGGTCACCTTCCCCATCCTACCTCACCTGTCCGACCCCCCCCCCGTCTCCTCTTCCCTTCATCCTACACACCTGTTCTACCTGCCGACCCCACTTGTCCCACCTTACGTTCCGATTCCACCTTTCCCATCCTACCGATCGAATCGCACGGCAATCTGTCTGAACGCATGTGGTTTTCTCGTCGTGCCGTCCGTGAGTTTGCAACCGTTGTGTTATTTCCTCACCTGCCAGCTGCTCCGGTCACTGCGATGCTTCCACCGGTCCACGAGTTGCATCCTGTGACGTTCTGGTACGTCCTCTGTGTGTGTCAGCATCCGACTGCTGTGCGAGCAGCTTCATGCCGCCTCTCCTCTCTCCTCCTCTCTCTCTCTCTCGCCTCTCTGCTCCCTCTCCCTCCCTGCTTTATTTAGCATTCTGTCTCGGTCTCCCATCCTTCCTGGCGTCCTTTCGCCAAGCTCCATATATTTTAGTGTTCATGTCTCCACGTCTGCCTGCGGCATGAAAATACGCATCTTTTGCTAATGGATGTGTTTATGCGCCTGAGGGGCCCAAATTGAGAGAAGAGGGCTTCATTTACGTTAGGTATTCAATTTGATTTACATTAAAGGGGAGGTCAAGTCAAACTGCAGAAAAATCTGTTTTTATTCATATCAGGGGGCGGCCATTTTGCCACTTGCTGTTGACCGAATATGACACGGGTCACGACTGTCACGACTCACCTGTTTTCTGGATTTGGTAATGTGACCTTTGAATGTTTTTTCATTTTTTTAATTCAATCCCATGAAATTGGTGGCGGTTTGGCCCATTAAAGTGGCACGATCATATTTCTTTGTATTTTTGTCATGACTTGATGAGCTTGAATCGGAGTCAACTCATCTGCATTTACAAATAAAAGTTGACGACAGATGCAAAATCCACCAGATTCTTGGCATCGCTGTGATTGTCTGGTGCTTTGTTTTATTCAAATGCGGGAACATCACAGCACTGCTGCGCGTTTTTTTTTTTTTATGACATTCACTCATGTGTGAAATGGTCTTTTCCCACAAGCTTTTGTTGACGAGAACGTGTTGTCCCCGGTTTGCATTTCAATGTCACGTTGAAGGCCTTAGTTGTCGTGAGGGAGGCTGAAGGTGTCGGTGTCAGCTCCGCATCACATCCTCCATGTTGTGTTTTGTCCTTCCTTTTGTGAGCAAAAAAAAAGGCAGTCTCTGTGTTCCAGTCTGTAATGATAATGATGTTAAATACGTGGATGCTCGATTCTTCTGACACGCTGTTGCTCAAAGTTGGCCAAAGAAGCGTTCATCCATCACGTTCATTGCTTGTCCTCCTTATGTATGGCGGTTGTTGCTGAGTAGATGTTGTGCGAGGGTGCAGCGCCTCCTACAGTTAGCAGTTAGCAGTGCAGCTAAAGATCTACCCTGCTTCGTATCGGTTTGCGTCACAGTCATTTTCAGTGCAGACCACGTTGACGTTTTGGGCCGTCAGGACTGAAATACAAATGTATAATCACCTTTATCATACTAGAAAAATATAATTGTTGGATGTATGAACAAAATAAGGGAAAGATTTGGTGGGGGGGTGTAAACATTTCTGATTCAATAATATGGCGTATTGCGGTATATTGTGCTTTTGTCTTTCTATTACATTATATTTTTAAGTAGGGCTGCACGAAATTGGAAAAACTTGATATGGATGTTAACTACCGCAATATCTAACATGTGCTTGAGGAAATTACATTTTTATTTTGTAATAAAAGACTTTTTTTTTCCAATGTGTTCTTAGCTAATACATTTTAATTCCCCTAAATAATGTTCCGTTATTGCACTATGGCGATGCACTTTTAAATTTACATCTGACTGGTGAAATTTCGATAAATACATACAATTCAATTAAAAAAAATATTGCTTGTCTTTGCGACATGCATATTGGGCTGTCATCGCAATATCAATATTTTTTTAGATCTGTTGTGCGGCCCTATTTTTAAGGTATTTTAAGATGATATAATTGATACGTAACTTTATCCGACCACCATAAACTAAAGTAGTATTTTTGAGGGTGGGGGGATTCAAAGCATACTGACTTTTTGTATCAAAGCCACATGAGTAATATTTTGTAACAAAACAAACCACATGAAAATCCTTTAAAAATTCAGCGTGACTTTTTGGGGGGGTGTGCTCAAGCCCAAAGTCTCAAGACAAGAAGTCTATGATAGTTGAACACATGTATTAATTGAATATGGAATATAATCGATTGACGTTACAACAATGTATATGGCAAAGAAACACCCATTGACTGGCTGATAGATCATTTTTATTTCAAAAGAAAAAGGGATTGTCAGTGGTTAGTTTTGATGTCAACAGTTTTAAAAGAAAATGAGCACTACATAGTGTGTAACGCCACATAACACAGATTGAACATGACTTGATTTTTGTCCACAAAGCATGAGCGAGTGATGACAGACACCCAACGCTCGAATACGAGCTGAGCGTCTCATCCGATCGGCTGCAGTGTTGCGCGAGAATAGTGCATGAGTGGAGCACGAGGATGGCGGCAAGTCAACTGATGCAGTCTGCCGACTCGGGTCACTGCGCAGGCGTGCAGCGGTGACTCTTGTAAGTGCCCAAGTGGCGAAAGCTGCGTCCGCACTGTTTGCAGCAATACGGTGTGGCCCCGCTGTGGATCCTCTGGTGGGTGTACAGGTTGCCCAGCTCCTTAAAGCGCCGGCCGCACTGCGGGCACGCGTACGGGCTCTCGCCGGTGTGCACCCGTTGATGTCTCTTGAGTCCGGAGAGGACCGAGAAGCCTTTGCCGCACTGGAGGCACGGGAAGGGGCTCTGGGCGCCGCTGTGCACCAGCCTGTGGCTCTTGAGGCGGGCGGCGTGGCGGAAGCGCTCGCCGCAATCCGGACACACGAAGGGCTTCTCCCCGGTGTGGATGCGCTGGTGCTGCCGCAGGTTGCCCAGGTAGTTAAAATAGCGACCGCAGTCCCCGCACTCGTACCTGCCCTTGTGTTGGGCCCCCTTTTTGGCAGGTTCCCCTTCCCCGCCGTCCACCGCCTGTCTTTTGTCCCCTGCGGTGGTCGGCGGTGCCTGGAGAGCTGGGGCACTGGCGGCGTTTGGGTGTGTGAGTTTAACATGTTCCTCCAGGAACGCCGAGTCGGGACAGAAGGTTCCGCACAAAGAGCAGATGAAGGTGTGGTTGGGGAACTGCTGGCCTGGAAACGCAAACAAATGTTTAATTGGATACGTCTAATGTCTGCAATGTATTAAAAATGAGCCGGCACCCACCTTCCTCAGGGTGTGGATGTGTGCTGCCCTCACCACGGGAATCGGACACTGTTGAGAAATCAGCGGGCTGGACATGTGGGAAGCGGGACGAAGTCTGTTCCGACGAGCCTTCCTCCTCCTCCTCCTCACACTCTGGCTGCTTCACGACTGTATGACCAATTCAGTGCTCATTAGTCTTACTAAGAACCCCTACCACAGGAAAACCCAAACCTATGAGTAAGGTTTGTAATTAAATAAAATGACTCAAGAGTGCAGTAAAGCACTATTTTGTCTAAATGAAACTCCGCAATTGATGTCAACGAGGTTTCTTGGGACAGAGATGCTAAAGTAATACTCCTTATTGATTTGACCAACAAATGTGCTGGGGCGGACTGCATTCTACAACCCGAAGCAAGAAAAGCTCAGTAGATGAGCATTTGAGGTGAATGCATTTTACCTTTCAAGTCTGAGGAGTACTCCATAGGTGCCATCCACTCATACTCGTACAAGCGTCTGCTGCTGGACGGCAGCATGTTGAAGATGTCATCTGCGTGTCCAGGAGGCCCGGAGGCGCCCATCCCACCGTCCGGCCACAGCTGGAGGGGATGTGTCTCTTCCTCATGGTTGCTCTGCTCGCCTCCGTCCAACTCATTGCCCCCCCTCGAGTTCTTGTCCTTCATCAAGTAGTCGCAAATGGCGTCAATGTTCTCTTTCTTCACCCCGGGCAGGAGGGGCTTCTTCTCCTTTTTCAGGTCCACGTTGAGCATCTTGGAGCTTCTGAAGGCGGCAGCGGCATCAGCAGCTTCCGCAGCATCAACGGCATCAGAATGAGCCGCCACATTTTCCTTGACATCTATGTGAACGTCGCTTAGCTTCGCTTTCAACAGAGCAATCTCGTCGGTTTTGTCCCTCAGCTCCATCTTGAGCGCACGTATCCTGATGCCGAGCATGTGCCTTATCTCGGCCATGGCTGCGTCCAGCGCGGCGCTGATGTTCCTGCCCAGGCGTTCGCTGACCGAACTGACCGAGCACAACAGCTCCTCGTCGGGCTCCAGGTTGAGGAAATCGTCGTCGGCGCGGCACGTTGACCCAGGAGGCTCCATAAATGCTCCTTGAAGTTCGGGGGAGGACAGGTTAGTGCCCGAAAAAGTCAGATTTCTCTCGCGACTCATAGATTATTTGATGAAGACCAGCACAGTTGAAGCTAGCCGGCAGCTAAGCTAATGTTTTGCTTCTACGCTGGTTGATTTTTCTGAGGTAGCCAGCGAAGCCAGCGTGGTGATGAACCGGATACCGTAGGGATATCCTTTCACAATAAAATTAATTTGTTGGGAAATGCGTGCCAGCGGTTGTCCGGTGTGGGTACTAGACGTGATCGGCTTGCAAGATTGTATTGGGGTCCTTCGCTGGCCTGCGCGCCTGCTGATGACGTCAAGCGGGATAATATATTTTTGTAATATCTTTCTTTGCCTCAATGTTTGTCACCCCTGTTTTTTGTGTTTTAAAAATAATAATAATAATAATGATAATAAAAAGTACATTTATTGCTACTTTTGCGAGGATTATTCTTCGGTTTCCTGCGTGCCTACCGAAGACGTCACATCAATGTTCCGTGGTTTTGGGAACCAGATTGTGGTTAATGGTCGGAGGGAACATATGGAAATGTTTTAAGGAATATTTCACACTGTATCCATATATTACATTCGTACAATCTTGCAGCCCGTGTATGAACCACGGCATTATCACAAGTTCGACAGGAGAAACTTAACTGTTGCACTGCTGTCGCACTCCAGGCCATTCAACAACAACAAAAAACTCGACACAACATCCATGCTGCTCTCTAGTGGCCACAATAATCCAAACAATTCCGTTCATGTGAGCGCGTGCGTGAGCCCCTCTGCGCCAGACTCCTCCAGCCAGATGATGGCAGCTAATTATGAACACAATGAAGCCATTTTCCTTGAATACAAACTGGCCTCTTTTCCCTTTTGCCCTTTCCACATTCTTTGTGTGTCTCATGTGCGGGTCGCTCTTTTTTTCTGTGCACGTCACTCCTCTCACGCTCCCTCCTTGTTTGGATGATTAAAGATCACAAAACAAGCCTTTTAATTTGCACGCAAGAATAATCACATAATAAAAGAATAATAATCTATGTACATATACTTATAAAAAGCTGCATAATAATTTACTGTGCGGGTGCATTTCAATACTGGTGTTAGAACATGGTAAAAATATCATTTTACTTTATAGTTCAATTAAAAAAGTGAAACTCATATTTACATTTTAAAATATAAATGTAATTATAATACTTATATAAGACTTAATACGGGTTGAGCGTTCCGCTTCGGGTGCTGAAGGTTCAATGAAAAGCTCAATTTAAAGCGTTTTTATCCACGATGACCAAGCGAAGCTGAACTCTGGGACGAAACTAGCTTTGTGGCCGCATGAGTTCACTCTATTTTATTCTATTCTGCAATAAAGCCACCGATACAAAACCGGAAATAGATTGCACTGAATGCCTAACAGTTGGTGGTCACCGTGTCACCTTTGCTTAAGGTACCACGGATGTGTTTACAAGCGTGGCAAGCCATTTGTACCTTTTAAAAAATTCTCCTCGGAAAATAGATATGATTGAGTGCAACGACACCAAGTAATCCATTCAGTCAGGCAGGAAAGGGAGGACACCGGAAAAGGGGAAGCATCCCACCTCTTTCCTTCCCACTTCCGCCTTTCCTGTCTTTTTCTTTTTTTAATTCAGACAAAGACAAGTATAGAACAGAATATGTTCGTTAAACTAACATATTCGAAAGACAAAATAATATATTAATGTACTACAGAGAGGAAAAAATAAAAAGTATATAATGGAGTTTCACGTACATTAAAAAAATGACATATATGTAAATAAATTAAACGTTTTATAATTAATTAAAGTTTTCATCGTCTATATTACTAGAGTCATTTAAAAGTTCAATAAAGGAAGCGGTATCTGTTTCTGATTGCCGTACTTACATGTATGAAATAAAATATTAAGCCCTAAGTATTAGCAAATTAATTATGAAAAAAGTATCTTCAACTACACACTACAGAAAAAAAAAAAAAAAACAGAAATCAATATTTTCCCACATTAAGGAAACGTCTCAAAGATATGACCTAAATTATGATGGCCAATCAAACATGACGTTGTGTGGTGTGGCTGAGAGACTGACAATCTATTTTTATATTATTCTAATATAAATATCATGGACACCTGCTTCCAACTTGACAATCACATTTGTAAAGTTGGTTTATAAAATGTATGGTGGGGAGTGTGTATTTTTGGTCGCACTTTAGTGGCTCACGGTCGTGTCGCTCGGACTTTTGTTAGTATTTGGTTGAAACCCAAAATAATAAACTCGTATAGTTTCACCTTACATGAACATGCGCTAACACACATGATCAACATCCTTTTTTTCTATGAGCCAGCAAGATTCTAGAGGGCGCTGTTCGGCTTTCAACTCGGTTTGCAAACATTCTAAAAAAAAAAAAAAAAAAAATGTCAAACAAAAAGTGCACAGAACAACGCTGACAACTTCACAATAGCCAGAAAACAGGACATCCTCCTTGGCAGCGGCGGAGTGATTACTCATCTGTGTGTGTTGTTGGTTCTGCCCGGGCCATCCTCGGCCGCCATGTTTGTCTTGTTTACATGTGTGCACTTCTCTCTCGCACACTCTCGCTCACCCGCACTCCTTTTGTCAGGGAATCTGAAGAATGTGGTTTAGGAGCCGTCCACGCTCACTAATGAAGACAATATGGGCGCCAGGCCTTCAGCGCTGCGGCTCGGCTCTGCAGGATGCAGAAGGTTTGGGAAACGTTGGCGGGCTGCTTCCACGGGAAGAAATTGAAGAGGTTTGATGTTGTTGCACAATGTGATTTAGAGAAAAAAAATTACAGCGTCGCTCCCCTGAAATCTGTAATTAAGTGTTCCTTAAATACGGCAGCAAAGCACTGCTTTTGTCTAAATGAAACTTCTCAATTGACGTTCACATTGTTTCTTGGCACCAAGATGCCACGTGATGGTGGCAAAGCGCTACTTTTTGTGTAAATGAAGCTCACACAGTTGCTTGACAGCAAGATGGAGATGAAATTCTTTCAGGTAAACGTGAGGAGGAGGTTGCAGGTTAACGCAGAAGCATGCATGGCTTATTAACATGACGCAGTCACATCGGATATTTAATACAAAAGGCTTTGAATGTTTGGTAAACAAACAAAAGCCCAAAATGCTTTTGACATATTTTGGACTTTACAAATTCTGTGGTCCTGTCTTGCAGCCTCATCTGTTAAATTCATTTGTGAAAATGATACTTTCACGCGACGACCACAATGAGTCAGACAGTTGGTGGCTTCTTTACATAGAAACACCAGTTTTCCTGCAAGCTTTATGCAAATGAGGCACTGCTTTGAATCTACTTTGAATTTGTTGCTTCTTTTTACCTTGAGCAAAATGTATTTCTGTTGAAATGTGAGCCAAAGCTCAAGATGTCTTGGCAAACACAACACTTGACGAATCATTTACTCACAAGCCCATCTCATGGCATAACATTCTCTCTCTCTCTCTACCTCTCTCTCTCTCTCTCTCTCCCTCCCTCTCTCTCTCTCTCTCTCTCTCTCTCTCCCACTCTCTTTGTCACTCTCTCTCCCTCTTACTCCCTATCTCTCTCTCTCACTCTCTCTCTGTGTCTCTCTCTTGCGCGCTCACTCCCTCTCTCTCTCTCTTGCTCCCTAGCTCTCTCTCTCTCTTTCTCTCTCTCTCGCACACTCTCACTCCCTCTCTCTCTCTGTCTCTCTCTCTCTCACTCTTGCTCCCTCTCTCTGTGTCTCCCTATCTCTCTCTCTCTCTCTCACTCTCGCTCCCTCTCTCAGTGTCTCTCTCTCTCTCTCTCACTCTCGCTCCCTCTCTCTGTGTCTCCCTATCTCTCTCTCTCTCTCTCACTCTCGCTCCCTCTCTCAGTGTCTCTCTCTCTCTCTCTCTCTCGCTCTCGCTCCCTGTCTCTGTGTCTCCCTATCTCTCTCTCTCCTCTGTCTCTCTCTCTCTCTCTCTCACTCTTGCTCCCTCTCTCTGTGTCTCTCTGTCTCTCTCTCTCTCGCTCTCGCTCCCTCTCTCAGTGTCTCTCTCTCTCTCTCTCTCTCGCTCCCTGTCTCTGTGTCTCCCTATCTCTCTCTCTCCTCTGTCTCTCTCTCTCTCTCTCTCGCTCCCTGTCTCTGTGTCTCCCTATCTCTCTCTCTCCTCTGTCTCTCTCTCTCTCACTCTTGCTCCCTCTCTCTGTGTCTCTCTGTCTCTCTCTCACTCGCTCTCGCTCCCTCTCTCTGTGTCTCTCTGTCTCTCTCTCTCTTTTTCTCTCTTGCTCCCTATCTCTCTCTCTCTGTCTGTAAGCATGAAAAACACACAAAAAGTCTGTTTTATCCCAAACTGGCAACATCTGCCCTCCTGCAGTGTCCAAACTCTGGAGGCGTCTGGACCTGGATGCATCCATCCATCCATCCATCTGACAGTCTATGCCTCATTATCTTCTTGGAGACAACAGATGGCGGTTTCTAATGTTTTGACCCCGTCCACTCGCTCAATTTGTTGCCTTTCACACAACAACCACAATGGTGACCTTTTATGTGCTTGCAGCATGACTTTATGATAATTTGATTTGAACTTCTTTCTATTTCTTTCACTTCATTTGCAGCAGTCGTTTGTCAGATTTTCAAGCTGGACCCATCCTGATCCCGGAGGGGGATCCAGATCCTTGTTTTTCCACGACGCACACACTCGCTCGCTCGCTCTCACACGCTGAGCTGGTTCGAGAGAGGGAGGAGGAGGAGCCACCAATGCACTTGTATCAAGCTCACTACTGAGAAGCTGACAGTGTTGTGAGCTTGTCTTGCCATTGACCGAAGAGAGAGAAACACAAAGTGGCTGGCGTGTATATTGCCTTACCTTCAAATGTGATCATCTTGGAGGTTTTGCCGGTGAGTAACTTCTTATTAGCGCTTGTTGTGTAGACTGACCGATTGACTGACTGACAATGTAGCAGTGTGAGTTTTGTGACAAGTTTGTGCACGGCGTTTCCACGGCCCCTCCAGACAGTGTTGACATAATACTAGAAATGAGGTCAAGTATTTGCTGGCGGCTCCTTGTGTCCGGCTTCTGTTACATCTTGGAAGCAATAACAATGCTCATGAACAAAAAGACACAAGTTCATCCAAACATGACCCGTCACGTCACTCCCCAGAACAACTTCTAACAAGACACTGAAAACATGCCGCATATAGTCTTGGGTTGCATTGGTTTGTTGTTGGGAAACTCATCTTCAAAGTATGGCACATTTTCAGTTTTGGAGCAGACCTTGTTCCTAGAACTGGTTCACCCATCAGTGATTTTATTTCTTATCCAGTGGTGCTTTGATATTTCCGTGAGCTGACTTAAGCACATGTGTTGATGTTCAATCTATAGATGGAGAAATAACCTCCTTCCCCCTAAGCAAATTTGTGACAATGGCTGTGAGAGAAATTGTCGCCCAAGTGGCTGAGAGAGACAGTTTGGAAGCACACCGGGAAAAAAAAAACATTGTCTCTGCGGCGGCGTCTCGAGCATCCTTCCTGACTCCAAAACTTTTTGTTGTCCTGTTTTATGGCGTCACTCACAAAATATTCAGAATCAGAATCAGAATGCCCTTTATTGTCATTGTACTCAGTGTGCAACGAGATTAGAGCGCTCCCCGCTCCAGTGCAACAATAATTTAATTATATATATATAATAGATGAATTAAAGATTAAATAATTAAATAGAAAATAAATACAACATTGGATAAATAAAAACACATAAATGAAAGATTAAATAATTAAATAGAAAATAAATACAAAATTGGATGAATAAAACACATAAAATAAAATAAAAATAAAATGTTTTTTTAATTAAATAAATAAATAATAAATAATTAAAAAGATAATTAAAAAAAATAATAAAATGAATTGCAAAGCTTCTAATTTCTCACCACTGTTGATGATTCTTTATTGAAACTATTTAGGGACCCAAAAAAAAAATGGCATTGCGTGCCAACAAAAAATGAGTCACACAAAGTTTTTATTGTGAAATAATGATAATCTCATTTTACTGTACTTATGTACTTAGTAAGAACTGTGTAGTTGAACTTGAAGTTCAAGTTGCTTCCGCTTCTGCCATCATACGAACAAAAATACGTCATTTGCAGCGAAGAAATCATTTCGCCGCATTCATTAACTGAAATGCTCTTCTCTTTCTGAATTTGCAGCTTTGCAAAGTGAGGGAGAAACAAGGAAAGGAAAGCAAGCCAGGCAGCAGGATTCGACACAACCTTTCAGCTCACACTTTCAACGTGGAAGGCCGGCGAGGAAGCACTCCAGCGCACGCAAACAGGTTTGTGATTATTTGCAAACGCCGCAAATGCTCACCGTGCGGAACGGGCAGCGACGGGTTTCCATGCTACCTGGCCGTGTGCCGGTGACGTGCACACCAAGCAAAGTCAGCTGCCTCCAGCTCACCTGCCAGCCTAGTGACAACAAAAGTGAAAAATAGATCTTCATCGTTGTTTTTTTTGTCTTTTTTTGTGCTGCGTACAGTCTGGCGCGGCCTGGCCCTGACACTAATCACTTGATGAATACACACACACACACACACACACACAGAGCGAGCTGCCACCGACAGCTGTTTGGTGTCATTGTGTGTGTTAACTCTATCAGTCGAGTGCAGCTGCGTGCCTGCCTTTTTCAATTAGGTTCTCCACGTACAATAGCAAGGGAGGCGAGGGCCCAGGGGGGCTCATTACTTTTTCCATAACATACTCAAAGTGGGTCCATGTAGGTTGTCGTGGAAGGAGTGCAAAAGTTTGAATGTAAGCAACTGAAGTTTTTCTGTTTGCCTTGAATCCAAAAGGTTTGTTTGCGTCCAGATTTCAGGTGGCCCCTGTGAGGTTCTTTACGACAATCACACGGCCCACATGTTTTGATCAGTGGTTGGAATTTTTTTTTTTTTTTAATTATATAAAAATTGTTACTGTACATCGAGAGGGATGGTCAAAGGTAAATATCTTGATTGATTCATGGCAATCTTAGAAGGTGGAAAAAAAAGTGACTGAAGCGGCGTGGAGGAACACAAATCTGACTTTTGAATCAGTAATTCTACTTTGGCCAGAGGGTTTTTTTTTTTCTTTACACAATTATATTCACAGAGAGTGTGAGTACTTTTGTCATCTCTGGTATTTATGCCGCCATGTGACACAGTCAAACATGCTGTTGTTCTCTCTCTCTCTCACACACACACCCCCACACACCCCCACCCCCACCCACACACACACACACACACACTAAAGCCTACAACCATTCCCTTAGCCTGCTCATACCCGAAGGCTTTTCAAGGTTCATTTGCCGCTCAATAGATCATGAGGAAAAGCAGACTTCAAGCAATCCACACATATGCACACTGGAATCTGGAGCGAGTCATGTGGTCCCGCCAGGCACCCTACCCGACCCACCGTATGTTTTCCCAGGAAGCTCTGAGTTTTTTTCCCTCACCGGTTAACAGTCCGGATGGCCGCAAATGTGTGATGTGAGCAAAGGAATATTTGTAGCAAATTAATAATTGTCTCTGTGACTTGTTACTGCCTACCCGAAGTCAGGAACTTCAGAAAGTCTGCTCTATTGAGTGGTCAAAAAATTGCTCATTTAAAGCAGAGATGTTAACAAATTGTGTTATTTAGCCGCCTCAATGTGCTCCCAGTTTGCTCCCATTTTGTCGACTTTCTGTCATCACAGTTGCTCAGGACACAGGTATAAGGACCAATCATGGCTCACCTGTTTTCTAAAGCTGAGCCATGATTGGTCGTTAGTTGAGCCCTGAGCAACTGTGATGTCATTTCCCATTGACAGAATTGACAAAATGGGGCACCCCCTGAGATGGACGAAAAAGTGTGGATTTTACTGCTTAATTCATATTCCACGAATGCAATATCAATCTGAATGTTGCGTTTTGACTCGTGGAGCTTCATAGAGCATATTCACATGAAGACATTTTTTGAGTTGACTTCCCCTTTAAGGAATGAAAATAAATGACGTGTTGTTGTTTTGCCTGGTACAGGTGATGACCTGACTGCTGTTCTGTGGCGGTGCAATGAAGGACTTCTCCTCTTCCTCCTCTCCACTCAACTCCCTCTACCCTTCCTCCAAGACCTCAGCGGGACCCTTCTCTCCATCCCCCGGCACCGTCCCTTCGGCCCTCGCGTCATCCCCCAAGCCGCAGCCTTTCTGCCTCCAGACGGGGCAGCACCTCATCGCCAGCATGCAGCTGCAGAAACTCAACTCACACTACCAGAACCTGGCGGGATCCTCGGCGGGACACCCGCCGCCCGGTGCTGCTCAAAGGGGATTTAGGGCCGGAAACCAGATCCTGGGGCCCTCCGGGGGCCTCGGCGGCGCAATGATGGGTGCGGGGGTCGGCGCGGGGACGCAGGGCGCCGGCCCGAGCGGTGTCTTGGACTTTGACCTTGTCGATGAGGAGGTCCTCACGTCACTGGTGGTGGAGCTCGGACTGGACCGAGCCAATGACTTGCCTGAACTGTGGCTTGGCCAAAACGAGTTTGACTTCATGTCAGATGTGGCGGCTGGCTGCTGAGCCTGCGCACTTGACGAATAACGGCTGGGACATTAGAGCTTCATTTTGACACCATTCACACCTCGGTGGAAAAGGACTTTGTCTCCTCTCTAGATCATGACGTAAGCTCTGTAAATAAATTGCCGCTTGGAAAGGAACAAATTAGGAACCAGACTTCTTTCAAGTTAGTGGATGATAGTTTCTCACAGGACGCATGATTCATTTTTAACTCATTCAATACCATTGACGGCTAAATACGTCTTTTTTTTTTTACTCAGTTGGTAGTGATTAAGTAAATAATGGCTGGGATTGTTTAGCACGCGATCCATTTTGCCATCAAAAGAGCCTCTCTGTGTTGTTATTCCGAGCAACAGACGAATCAATTAACATGTCCCTCAATAGTCACGATAACTCCGTCTGAATTTCCACTTGAGCTACTTTGAAATCAACTCAGGCTCTCTTCCAAACGCTTTCAGAGCATCTTTTGGACTGACACTTTCAACACGCTTTCATACTACCGTGGTAGAAAGAAGACAACTTTCATTCATCTCATTTCGCCCGTTTTTCGAATGGCTCTGCGTCACTTTATGTGATGGCAAAGTAGCGTCATAACAAAATCTCCCGTAGTCTCGATGAAACCAAGCCTCGCGTTGGCTGTAATATTTGGTAGGAAAGGAAGCACGAAGGAGGAGAAACAAGGAGCCATTGCTGTCTCCTATTTCCTCCACGGTGGAGGTTTAATGAGGACAAGCTGATGGACGGACACACAAAGACACACCTGTTGCTGCTGTTCTCCATCCAGGAACATGAAAGTGGGACGCCGGACTTTATGATGAGCAGTGCGCTTGCTCTTTTCCTCAATGGACAATATTCTACTGTGCTCTCACATGGGTGGGGGGAGGAGGCTGGGGGGGGGGGGGTTGCTCCTCTTTCTCTCTCGCTCGCTCTTTGCTCTCTCTCTTTCTGTAGCCTCACAAGGAAAGTAATTGTCTGACAAGTGCTTATCTCTATGCACTCCCCTTTCTTTTCATGTTGGAATCGAGCAGGAGCAGAACACTGAACAGTGGCTGATATCCGTCTGGACTAAAAGGACAACGGGGGTCTGTGTATGACCACCTTGGCGTGACGCGTCATTAATTGTTCTGTCGTCAGTAAGGTAGCAAAAAGTTGCGAGTGATTGTGTAACCAAAGTGGGTCAGCGTCAGTGTTTGTGTTGCTCTGTTTTTGTGTTGCTGGTTTTATCCCAGCTGAGCCAACGTTATTAAATCCTCTCATTGCCACCTTCGAAATTCAACCTGATGCAGATTTTTTTTTTTTTTTTTTTTTTTAAGTTTGTCAAGTTTTAATTTTCTCTCAAGTAATATATGCACTTTTCATGTTAAATATAGAGATGAGTTGGGCTCTTACCGAAGAGCCACAAAGAAACATGTATGCCATCAATTACCACCTTAGCTCCGTGGACAGAATGTGAAAGAACAGCTGAACTTTATTTGGGTTTATAACAGGAGGTCTGTGTTGAGTTTGAATGTGATTTGGTAATTCTGAAAACAACCAATTCCCCAGGTACTAGCGTGTGCACACTTGTCCAGCTACATATCTAAATTGTTTAATTTGAGTATTTTTATGTCGCAAAAGGGGTGTGTTGACTTTGTATATCAATGACAGCTGAGATTGGCGGGGAGCACCCTGAACCAGTCTCAAGCGAATCTCAGCATGTCTGTTTTTATTTTAAACAACATAAATCAAAGACCATTTCAAACGCATTGACGGTATCTTCTTTTGTTTCTTGGAAATTTAGAAGATTCTCATTAAAAACAAAACAAACAAAAAAAAACGCTTGCCACACAGACAATGAAATCAAAAAGAGAATGCGCAAACAGGTGTGAGTATGTTTGTCCATGAATTCATCAAACAATTCTTACACAGTATGATTAATCTTAAACTCACAAAACCGTTTGATAAAAGTCAAGTACATAAAATGTCCTCCAAATCTGGAATGACCCATATTTTTTGTTTGGCATCTCGCAGGTAAATTTCACGTTCAGTTTACTGCTTCCAAATGTGAATAGATGCTGCCATCTAGTGTTTTCTTATGCAATTAATTTATGGAATTCTATACGACTATTTGTCCATCCATTCCTGATCCAATTTCGCGGGCATATCCAGTGGGTGTGGCACACCCAGAACAATGAACAATTGCAGGGCACGCAAAAACAAAAAACAACCGCGCTCACAATCACACCTCGGGACAATTTAGGACGTCTAATCAATTTGCCTACCAGGAGGAAACCCACACAGGTAATGGGGAGAACATGCAAACTCAACACAGGATGGCCGGAGACGGAATCGAACTTGCACCTCCGAACTGTAAGGCGGACGTGACTAATCACGTGAAACTATAAACAGACAAATACAGGAAATCTCAAGAAATAAAGCGCCAATACATTACACTACTCTGCAACGTTTACATGTTCAAAGAAGTTGAAGGATGCAGATCATATGGTCCTACTCTAAATAATTTGTAACTATTTCTACATTTAGATTATTCATATTCGGTGGTCAGATATTGCCATGGGCCCATATATACATCACGTGTATGTGTACTACGATTGTATCATAATATATAAATATACTATGAATATAATATATATATATATATATATATATATATATATATATATATATATATATATATGCATTAAAGTTTTAATTCTATAAACTAACCTCAAATTACGCAAAATGTATAGTCCGAATTGAAGCATTTTGTCCTTCCCGGTTTTCCGTATGCGGCTTTATGACGTCATACCGGAAGTGAGTTGGTCCTTTCCCCTGCAGACCTCAACATGGTGGGTTCCCATCCGTCCCCGTTCCTCTCTCAAATCATCGATAAACATCACTTTTCCGCTTTGGATTTCCACAACCATTAAGCGATGACTTCCAAATGTGACATCTTAAAATGTTGTTAGCGTCAATATTTCAGTTTCGAGACGAGTCATTCGTTGTGGATTTGCGCTTTTGATAGACGCTGTATTTTCGGAGTGTTGGCCTCACTGCTGATATGCGAGTCAGAAAAGCGACAGTTGCTGCATCCCCTACCGCGATTTTAATGCAACCTGTGTGTTTGTCTGGCAGACGACCAAATGAGTGAATTGTGTGCACTGAGAATTGTTTAATTGAGCTCATGGACGCATTCGTTACCTGGTCCAGGCCGCAGCCGGAATTGCTAGCGGCTATGCTACTAGATGAACCTAACCGGGCAAGGCGAGTGTTGCCACGCGTCTTAATGTTAGTAAAGATATAAATGGCTTGACTCTATGAAAAGTGTCTTAAGTAATGTTCTAATGTTTCTTAACATATAGAGTGCAGCAAAATCTATAATAATGTGTTCTATCTTCATATTCTAATGAAATACTTATGTCAATCATTAAATGTCAACAATTTGGACCCTGATTACCAAGCACCCGTTTGTAATATATTTCAGTATAAATAATCGACTCGCAGTATTTGATAATTTTCGTATTCCAACATCTAGCTAATTGCGGATGAACAATATAGCTAATATTGTTGTGTGGTGAGCACTTGATACAACGGTTTAGATCAAATGCGACATGGGCACGTGTTTGATATTTTCTGAATCTTTTGTTTACCATCATTGTTCTTTGTCCTCCAGGCCAGAGGACCGAAGAAGCACCTGAAGCGCGTCGCGACGCCGAAGCACTGGATGCTCGACAAGCTCACTGGAGTGTTTGTAAGTAGCATTTCCCTTGAGATTAATATTGGTGTTAGTGTGGTGTCGGTAATTGTGCGCTTTCTGTCAGGCTCCACGTCCCTCCACCGGTCCGCACAAGTTGAGGGAGTGCCTGCCCCTCATCATCTTCCTGAGGAATCGCCTCAAGTACGCCCTGACCGGGGATGAGGTGAAGAAAATCTGCATGCAGAGGTTCATCAAGATTGACGGCAAGGTCCGCACTGATATCACCTACCCGACTGGATTCATGGGTGAGTCGGGCCGACAGCTGAGCAGCATTTAGATCAGTCTCTCAAACTCCACAAAAAAGGGGTTCATGTATTTTTTTAAAAAAAATTATAATAATCCGAACTGCTCAGTCTTTATTAATAATTGGTCAGTGCAGTGATCGTTCTTGAAGAGCCGTCGCCAACCTTTCTGTCCTGGGCAGGTTTTGAAAAAGACATAATTGAACTTGGTGACAATATCCTTTTTTCCCCTTCTTTGAAGTCAAAATGCGGGCTGCAAAATATGTTGGCTGCAAATGGCCCTCGTGACACGATTGTAAGACCCTTGCTTGAGATAAATGTTGAAGTTACCTCAACTCTTGCTCAGCCTAACCCGACATTATTAAATATGAAATGTTTTTCTGCCTTTTGGGAGTCTCTCATTCAAAATAATTTTCACTCTTTTTTGTATATATATATATTTTGTTTTTTTTTTTGTTTTTTTGTTTTTACATGTGTTGCCTCTGTTGCTTGCAGATGTGATCAGCATCGAGAAGACCGGCGAGCACTTCCGTCTGATCTATGACGTCAAGGGCCGCTTCACTGTGCACCGCATCACCGCCGAGGAGGCCAAGGTAAGAAGTCGACGCATCCGCCCGGGTTCGCCTTTTTGTGACGCCACTCCATCGCTGCCGCAGTACAAGCTGTGCAAGGTGAGGAAGATCCTCGTCGGCACCAAGGCAATCCCCCACCTGGTGACCCATGACGCCCGCACCATCCGCTATCCCGACCCCCTCATCAAGGCTAACGACACGGTGAAAATCGATCTGGAAACTGGCAAGATCACAGACTTCATCAAGTTTGAAACCGGTAGGTGCGGTTGCACGTGGCACATGGCCAATGGGTCGAAGTCGGCTTAATGAGACCCGCACTCCCCCCGCAGGTAACCTGTGCATGGTGATCGGAGGCGCTAACTTGGGTAGGATCGGCGTCATCACCAACAGGGAGCGCCACCCCGGCTCCTTCGATGTGGTGCACGTCAAGGACAGCACTGGGAACAGTTTCGCCACCAGGCTGTCCAACATCTTTGTCATTGGCAAGGTGAGATAGTGGCCACGGCCCAAATGTTGGTTTACACCTGCACATGTGGAGCAATGATGATTTTGGGATTTGACAGTGATGAAAATACATTCCTGAATCCTCTAAGAAGTTCTGAGCTCCTCAATTACACTCCACCCCCGTGTTTTTTTTTTTTTTTTTTTTTTGTGGGCAGTACCTTTCAGGCATGCACCATATTTGTGAACATTTGTAATGTATATCCCGTAAAGGAAAAATCAATTGAATAGGTTTACTACTCTCACATGCTTAAACACATTGAAACTTATTAAAATCACTTTCTCACCCATAGCTCAGTTTTCTAAGGAAGTAAAGTGAACATTCTTAAAACTAAAAAAAAAAAATGGTCTCTCCCTGTTGACATTTTGCCGGCAGAAAAATGACAATTCTTCATTGTCCAACACAAATGTTCAAGTAAACCATATACTTTTAAGTCTGCTGGCGTAATGCGAGCAGACAATGTGAAACATTATCGACAGGTGAACTGAAAGTAGCATAAATGATACAGTAATTGTAAACCTTCAAACTGGTACCACTTAAAACACAAACCGGCCGAGCATTACAACAATTCTCACGGGAAAAGTTTTTAGCTTTGTGGGAACAGCGACTGATACTGGAGGTTACTCAGGGGACTTCTCTTCTTGCTATCCAATAGAAGTCAGTGCTGCCTGGCGTGTTCTGTCGTAACATTGTAATAAATATAGTAATGATTTCTGCGAAAACCATTTCTGCAAAACAACATGGCGATGTCACCAACTGCAAACATTGATATGGGGGGCGGGCTGGCATTAATCGTCGACTTTTGACGCCATCGCATACGTCCGTCACTTGGTTTCTGAAAATCCTTCTGGTCTCCAGGGCAACAAGCCGTGGGTGTCCTTGCCCAGAGGGAAGGGAATCCGCCTGACCATTGCCGAGGAGAGAGACAAGAGGCTGGCCGCCAAGCAAGGCAGCAGTTAAAATGGCCGACCACACCCCCTGGTTTTCACAATAAAAATGTTAGTTTCAAAACACTCATGGGTTGTGCGCTTTTTTTTCTTCACACCCCGTGTATATTTTCCTTGTCAACACACTCTCCTCCACCAAATGTCCTCATCCTCACTTGCTCTCTCTGCGTTCCAAGCCAGCGCTGCACCATATGTTCACTGCAGCGGGCGGCCATCACTTCCTTTTGGAGCCCCGCCTCTCCAACATCACCTACAATATTGTGCACAATGAACAGACAGACGGCTTTGATGCTTCACTAGCAAGTCCACTTAGATGTGATAAAAGTGTCCAACAAAGGTGTAATGCTCGCATTCGTTATTCCATGTCGTGTGGCCAAAGCAAAGCAAACCTGCCAAAGTCCGTAGTTAGAAAATTCTGAATATTATGTAACAAACCACACGCAGGATTAGTCGTGATCTCGCGCTATTGCTTTGAGGAAAGGCTGACGGGGATCATTTCATTTGAATTACAAATGGTATAATCCATGACAGTAAATAGAAAGTGGCACCTCTTAAAGTGAAGTTTTAGACGTCAAAGATGTGTGGCAGTGTACTTGAGGTCATAACAATGTAAGATAAATTAAAACTATTCTAAGATTGACAAAATGATGCCCCTCTTAAAAGGTTTTTAGTTGCTTCATGATGCCAGCAAAGCCCTGCATTTATCTCCTCAATTATCGTCAACATAATTCATTTGCGCCAAAGCCAAACTTTTAACTTTGGCCCGAGCAAAATGGCAAAAAAAATATTTTATTTATTCATGTTTGCAGCCAAACGGCGCAGGAAAACGAGCGATTTTGGTGTAGATTTTCTCTTTTGCAGGAGCTGCCACGTTTCTGTCGAACATGGAGTCACCTCTTTGGAATCTTCGAGGCAAGTGTGTGACTCTCTCGCCATTCAAGAACACAACTGAAGTAGGTTACAACTCCGATACGACTTTCCATCACAAGCGGTCGATGTTGAAATTCTTGCCTCGCGACGCCTCCTCTCTGCTCAGCAGACCGCCGCTGGAACAAAAACATTGAGGTGGGCCCATTTCATGTCTGGGAGGGGTTACTGAAGGGGGCCCAAGGGGTGCACTGACGACCAGATGTGGGGATTTGGAAAGAGGGATTTTTATTTGGGGGGGGGGTGCTTTCCTGTAGAAAATGCGGATGTTTGACTTGTAGTATTGGAGCAGTTCCTCCGAAATTCAAATATTGCTTCGGTGCTAAGGAACTTTGATGAAGTGAATTGAGCAGCAATTTAAGACTAATTCGACATTTTGAACAGCGCGTTTGTCCTTTTGTGTGAAACTCAACTTTTAGGCAAACACTTTGAAATTGTGAAAAAAAAAAATGATTGAAGTTGAATTAGAACGTAGCAATGTTCAAATAGTAAAGCTCAGCATTGTCTAGTTTGGGCAAGAGCTTACTCGGAAGTAGGTGAGTTTATGCTTTAATTTTGAAAGGACAGCGGAACTGGAAGGTTCGACATGCAGCCGACTGAGAGAAACAGCTTTGGACCAAAAAAGCGAGAAGGTCTGAGGAAGGAGTGAGGAGGCTCGACGATGTTGACGCACGACGCCAAGCCAGAACCGAACCGAACTCAAACTGACTTTTCCAGCCGTGGCGACCCGGAGCATGCGTCCGAGCGCAGGCGACAGAGAGACGCAACATACGGAGCACGGTGATATAACCTGACCACCTGCGGAGTTTTGTCGCTTCGGATCATCGCGCAAGTCTGGTCCGGTCGACTCCAGGATGCCTTTCTGCAAGCGCGCGGTGCTGCCGCGGGACTTGTGCAAGCCCGGCGTCGGCGGCGGGACGGCGTCGGCGGCGGTGGTCGTGGACCTGGCCGACGTGTGCGCCTTCACTCTGGCCTCGGTGCTGCGCCAACTTTCGGACCTGTCCAGACACTCGCTGGGCGTCCTTCAGGAGCTGGAGGGCGAGCTGGTGTCCGTGTGCCAAAGATCCGGCGCGCTGGAGTGCAGACTGGGCCGACTGGTTGAGATGCTCCGCAAGAGCCCGCAAACGCACACAGGTAAGGCAAATAAAGCAAAAAGTTTCTTGGTGACTTTCGTTAAGTCCAATTATAAACACGATAGACGGGAAAATATTCAAATCAAATGAATACTATTGCAGCCCTCCCTTTATGTGACTGGCTCCGTCTGATTTTTCACGGTCCTTGTAAATATCCCTCACACTGTTTAATGCACCTGTGACTTCAGATGTGTGCCAATCACGTGACATTTGCATTTCCAGACCCACCTGATTGGTGCAAAATCTGCCATGCAGAAAAACAATTTTCTTTCAAGAATACTTTACCACCCTCTGAAACACTTGAAGCACATTTAAATTCATTGAAACGTTTTAGAAAAATTCTACTCATGATTTATTTGCTGAGTCCCCCCCCTCAAAAAAAAGAAGTCACGAGTGCTTGCTTCAAGGATTTGTCACTCCCAATGGAAGTTGTTTAAATTGTACATTTAAACAGCCAAATGCTCAAACAAACGTTATATTTAACAAACGTGAGCTAGCTTAACGCTCAACTAAGAGTATGCAAATTAGCATGGATTTTACAGTTATTAGACATTTTTAAATAACTGCTACTTTAACATACACAGCGCAGCAACACATTCAACAAGTAAAAATAAATTTCAACAGCAAAATATTCACGCAATTGAGACGTTGCAACAACTCATTAGCATATATTCTTCTTCTCTTTTTTTAATTGTGCTGCATGTCCATCCAATACAGTTCAGAGTTGCTCTACAAGTTTTGGCACGTGATACTACACAGCAGTTGCGCAACACTAAACTGGACTCGTGAGCTGTAAAAAAAAAAAAAAAAAACGAACGGAGAAAAAAAAATGCAATTTAGCGGAGCTTCGCTGTTGTAAGATTTGCATTGGCCAATATTACAAAAACGTTGTATGATGTTTGCTGGCAGATGTTCCAGAATTCAACTCGCTTTCGCCAGCAGCAAGCATGTTTCTGTTATAGTTTGACGGGTGCGTGTGTGCGTGTGTGTGTATATGTGAGTAATAGAAAGTCCCCCAAACTGAGTCCAGATGTAACACTGGAAAGAGGAGAGTGAGATAAAAGAAAACATAAGAGTGTAGCTGACTTTCTAACTTGCAGGCGTGGACGTTGACGTGTGTGCGAGAGTGCCTTTCTGTTTATGAGAACTAAAAAGCTCCTCACTTTCCTCCTGTGCGCTGTCCAAATTCCCAAGCAAAAGCGTGTGGGCCCCACTAAAGTGGGCCGCGTGGGCACGAGATGTGCTCGGTTAAATAATCAATAGATCATCATTAGATCATCTTTAGCGTCACTCGTCCAACACCTCCCTCCTCCCGCACTCGCCTCCTCACGTCGAAAACAAAGATGCAACGCAATGACATAACTTGGCAGCAACTCACACGCTGAGGTTATTTCAGTTAAAAAGCCTGCAAAACACATCTTCCCTGAGGAGAGTTTACTGGTGTGGCCGCTGTAGAGTGTCTCGTTGTTGGCTGCGAGTGCATGCATGTCAAGGGGAGAATGACAGTAGAGCGAGGAGGGGGATTTCTTGGAGGAGGAGGGGGGGGGGGTCTAACTTGACAGGCAGCATGTGGACAAGGGTTCTACGCTGCGCGTGGGTGCATTAGAGTGCCTCGTTGTTGCTACAACCCGCAGGGTGTGCTTTCAGCAGAGAAACGGGTTGATTATTTTTTCTTTTCTTCCCAATGATTCTAAAGCCTTATTTTATTAACTTGGCTTTTTTTTTTAATCAGTCAAATTTGCTAATTAGTTAACAATGCTATAAGCATATATAAACAGATTTAAAAAGCTAATTAAATGAGTGTTTTGGCGCCATTCACGGAATAGGTTCCAGTTGGTTTTTTTAAGACTTAGGTGACTTATTTTAATGAAGACAATTTTGAATGTGAAATATAAATCATTTTCTCCAAAAAGGGGTAGAAAGTGTATCAAATTATTGGCTTTTTTTCTTATGTTGGTAATACAGTTAAATTAGAAAGAAAACAAAATATGGTTATAGATCAAATTGAAAAGAACGATGATCATTGTAACAGTGTTTTCTTCTTTTTCCAATTATTTCATTCATAAAGATTATTGAGTTCACTTGAACTTTTGAACTTTGTGCTTTAATTGAGCGCAGCTTTTTTGCACCTGACGAATACCTCAAATCCCCCCCAAAGAAACACTAAAAATAAGCATTTTCTAAGAACAAAAACTAGTTCTCAAGTGTATAAAATACGAAAAGCTAAGTGAATTTGCGAAACAAAAAGTCAAAAGAAAACAAAAGCTAAAACACACACGCGCGCACGCACGTGCGTTTTTGTGGCTGTATTCCTGTTGGGAGCATCCCAAGAATGTGGACAGGAAGCAAATTGAGTTGTTTTTGTGCCTCGATGGAATTTGGCCTAAAAGTGATTTATCCAGCCTTCGTCGCGTCCCCCTTGGCCAGGTCCGGTCCGCCGGCTCCTCACAGTGACTTGCAGTTGCGACGCGTCCCGTTGCCGCCTAAATCCCGGGTCGTCGGGTTCCCACGGCGACGTCAGCTTCCCGCTTGGGCGCCCCTCCTGTCAGCTCCTCCTCTTTCCCCCGGTGTCTCGTTTTCCCACCGTCAGTCAACGCCCCAGCCCTGCGATGCTTTTGAAAATCAAGTGTGAGAACATTGAGACTTGCCTTCACACTGGCATTGTTCTCTTCATGTGACGTCATTGTATTAGTCCCAGTATTCTTTTGTGACTTTTTTATTTCAATATTTTCGGATCGTCTTGATGGCAAGGAGCTGTGCTGAAGTCAATTAAGGAGCTTCATTTGGACAAAAGTAGCGTTTTGTCATGATGTCCTCTCAGGAAATGCTCAACATTTTAACGACAATTTTGGCATCTGTCACGATTTGTTGGAGAAACAAAGAGAGCGGGAACCATAGCATGCAGGAAGTGTGCGTGTGTAGAAATGTCTTTGGCTCCAGAAATTTGGGCTGGCCGCGCGCTCGTGCGCCTATTTTCCGGCCCTTTTTTATGTGCAACGCACGCACGCGCGAGCACCAGTCATGAGGCTGCTGTTTATATGATCTCATTGGGAGACGATTCCCGTGGCAGTCGAATGAAAGAGAAGGAGGGAGGAGTCGGTCATGGTGGGGAGGGGTTGGTTGGGGGGTTCCAGAAGGAGGCCAATTGTCCCAAAAGCAGATGTTTTCCCCATATTGCACGCTGGACGTGGAAGTCAAGCAAGCTAGAGGTGCGAGTGCGTGCGCGTCTTAGTGTGCCTCATTTGTGCGCTTGTGCGTGCGTGGTCCGTCAAGCCCCACGTGACCGGGCCTCACCTCCCCAATCGATGCTGCAGGATGATCAAAGTGTGTTCGCCCCCCCCCCTCTTAGCGCCACCTTGTGTACTGCAAATGATTAGCATGTAATGTATGGACGGTCAAATGTGACGTCATGGTCGCCATGAGGGTGGGGCTTGTTATGCTAACCTGGGGCGTGTTCTCCACGTGCTTCGCTTTGGTATTGTTGTGCGTCGACGATTACATTCCGGTCATGAGTTACGGTCTCCTCCCCAAAAAAGTATTGCAACAGCAAGGAAGCCACATACATTAAATGAACTCGGAGGGAACAATATTTAAAGTTTGATGAGTAATTTGCATCTTGTGGAGTTGCCTGTATATTTCTTCTCTCCAAGTCTTCTTCGAACAGTTAATTGTGATGCACTCACGCTTGCCCCATGGAGGTGAGCAGTCAGTCTTTGGCTGTTTTTGCAAATGCAGTTTTCACAGGTGAAACCCAAAGCCAAAAACAAACACTAGCTAATATTTCACCAGTCAATCAAAAAGGCAACACCCCGACAACTATAAAACACTCATCAATCACATGTCCCAATACTTTTGCACACTTTACCTCAAAGGTGCTCTTTCCTTTTCACCACATCAAGATGTAAATACCGGGAAATAAAAACTGCTATTCTCAACCTTTGTCCCATATTCATCTTTTGATCTGAGACAAAAATGGAAATGACCTTGCCATTCCAATACTTTTGGAGAAGACTGTATATTTCCAGTCACAGGGTGGCAGCAGAGGTCCGTTCTTGCAACCACGTCCCACCACACTTTGAGATCCTCTCCTGTCCCGCAACCGCCACAAAAGTCTGCTTCCAATTAGCAAGCATGCAGAAGAAAAACAGAACCATCGCCCCTCCACCCCACAGCCACCATCCCACCTCCCCTCGACTTTTTTCCTCCATTCGCTGTTCACCGCAGCGAGAGGGAGAGTGAAAGAGGGGGACGGTGCATTCACGGTCCTCTCGTGTTTTGCAGCTTTTTTTGTGTTCCGTGCAGGACGAGCGGCACTCAGGTATGACGAATGGAAGTTCTGCGTTTATTTAAATGGCGTGGGCACGAAGGGCTCTCGATTTGTCGTTGTTTCAGGAGACGGGGATTGATTCTGGTTGCGTTTGTGGTTCTCTAAGTGCGTGTTCACTGGCGGTGGCAGCTGCCAGCTCCAATGAAATTAACCCTTTCGCTCTGCACACGAGGAATGTGTTTGTGTTCGAAAGTTTGAGGCTAACGCTGGATTGGATTTGAATATATACCGTTTTTTTTTTATTATTATGAATCGATTACGTTGAGGGTTGGATGGAGAATGCTGATTTATTGTTTGACTTGAGCGGGTGAAATATAATGTGGCGTGCAGAAAAGGAGAACTGGTGTGAGGTTCCAAATGGCCACTTCATTAGGTACATCTGCACAGCTTTCATTGCTTCACGAGCAAAAGAATATCAAACAACAACAACATGTGAATAAGGTGTGTCTTATAATCGTTGTGGATTTTGGATGTGATTTCTGAACACTCGATTGCAGGCTACATAAATCCAGTAAGATGGGTTGCATTAGGCTATTTGTGCATTCAAAATCTGTTATTATTGATTTTAGTTTTTCTCGCATTTTTGTCTCTAAAAGTACACACATTTTTTTTCATTGATATCCTTAAATGAAAATTTTTTTTTTTTAGTTTTTAAATAATTTACAAAAAAAGGGCCCTAAATTGATTAAAAAATATCTATAATATACATTTAACCGTTTCTTTGATTAAACAAGCAGTTAACAATGTCTCCTCTTCCCCAAAATTGTTCAGTTAAAAAAGCATTTATTCTTTAATTTTGTCATTCATGTATCTTATTCAATAGCTGTTGATTTTAAATTCTGTAATAAAAAATATGGACATGTAACTATTTATTTTATGAAAACAATTGGTTGAATATAATTCTGCTAATTAATTACACTACGTTTTTATACATTTAGAATATATTTTTTACCGAACAATTTATGACTCCGTTATGAGTGAAATGATCATTATTTTCATCTTTTCGCTTCAAACTTTTAATTAAAAAGTAATTAAAATGCGCATATCCAATTTTTATTTTAATTTATCCCATCAAATAACTGCTTAATTGGTGTGATGCTAAACTAATTCAAAAAATGAAATGGTTGTTTTTTTTTTAAAAATATATTTAACAATTAATTGTATCAAGCAATTGGTTAATTCATTTCATTCAATAAAATAAAAAATAATAATGGGGGGAATGTGCTAGTGTACCTAATGACATGACCCCATCCCCCGTTCTCCTTCAGCATCCCATAATAACCGCCAGCCCAGTCCCCTTCGCCTCCTCCTCATCTCATGTGTCGCTCTGCCTCCCTCCAGTGCTCTCACACTCGCCGCCTTCTGATTGGCTCTCGCCAGCCTGGCTCTTTTATCAATTGAGCTGCGGATGCTGGGATGCGACTGGCTGGATGCTAATCAATGCGACCGCCGCTCTCTCTCTCTCTCTCTCTCTCTCTCTCTCGCTCTCACACACCCAACATATGATTAGCCAACAGCTCACGTAAGCGAGGTATACTGACACACTCTCTCTCTCTTTCTCTCTGCGCCTCTCTCTGTCTGTGGCGCTCGCCCTTCCTTCCGCACACACGCATCCTCTCTTCGGGGATGCAGATGTGACGCCTGCTCGCCTCACGCACGAGGGCCACACGCGCTTCACTCTTGATTTTGTCCGTGCGTGTCGTGGAATGCATCTGTGATGTTTTGGGACAGGAAGAACAGTGCGGGCAATCCACAAAGGCGGCCCAAAGGGAGACACAGACCCAAATCGGCAACAGGTACTTTTGCATCTATGGAAATGTGGATATGCAACATTATCTGCTGGGTCCAACTTGAACTCACGGCTTCTCTTTCACATCCTCATGTGACAATAATCGGAGCTGCACGGCCGCTATCGCCGATTGTTGCTCTCGTCCTGCCGTTATTTGGAATGAAATGGGTCACTCAGTCAGTCTTTTGCTTGTGGACCCGACGTGGCAAGAACGAAGCAGGCGCGTTAGCCTTAGCGCGTGATTAATGGGCTGCACGGGCTCGTCCCGCTTGCGATCGCCGGCGAGCTTGCCATGGCGGGGAAAAGAGCGAGACGTGGCGGTGACGACCCTTCGTCAATCACGGCCTCACATTTATTCCATATCCTCGATAGACCCGTGATCGACTAGTATGCTCTTTGTCCTCACTTCGAAGACAATGTCGATAACGACTGTGTCTTCTCCTTCTACCTCAACATCCCACTCATACTACTAATCAAGCGCGACGTTAACGAGCAGAATTTTAGTATAGTAGTGCGAGTTGCACGGTTGTCAACAAAGGCGCAGTTTTTACTCGCTAGTGACGTACCAGTCGTTGTTAAACTTGTGTCTAGAAATGTCACGCAGTAGTGGAAGGCAGTAGGGGAAAACTAGTGCAATCATTTTATACTAGTATGCGCTAGTTGTTCCTCTAGTGCGCTTAATTGTCTTACGAGTGAGGATACATCGCAGAGTCGCACATGGACCAATTATTAGGATATCAAAAAAATGCTCAAGCGGCTTGTTGACTTGTGTACTACGAGTGAACGGCTAGAACTTAACTAGTGGAATGTCACTAGTACTCCAGTGCTCTTTATTTTCTTACTGATCAGACGAGCACTTGAACAATCGACTACATGCGTGTGTAGCATGTGCGAGGCGTCCACAGACTTTTTGACCTTGGCGAGGGGAAGCGCATCTTTTGCAGCTGACTTTGAAATGCGGCCGCGTGCTCGTTCATGATGATGATGATGATGACGTCATCCCGGTCGCAGTGGTGACAGAGAACAATGAGTGAGACAGGGAAAAAAAAAAACCAAAAAAACCGAAGAAGAACCGTGACAGCGGAGGGGCGTGCACCTCCAGCTGCTGTTGCCGTGGCAACCGTGCAGGTCACCGGAATGGAGCAGCTGATAACAAATGTGTTTGTGTTGTCTGACAACAACAACAATCGCTGCATGATGATGATGTCGGCGTCTCCCTAATGGGGAGTCAGTGAGCTGTGGAGTTTCATTTAGATAAAAGTAGTGCTTCGCCTCCATCTTTAAGGACTTTCGCTATGTGTAGCATGTCTGTGTAACTTCCCCTTTTCATCAGTGAGGATTCACAGTATGACTGTGGCGCCATTTTGATGCCAGTAAACTATTTTGGAGTGAGCTGAGGAGTTTTCTTTTGTCATCAGTAATGCTCCGTCGGCCCCCTTGCTCCTTAGCCACTACGGGGAAATTTGGAATGAAACAGAGACACAAGCGTTTTTTGGCAGACGATAAAGAAGATACTATTAAATAGAAGTTGCCAAAAGGTTTGCGAGGCTGTTTTTGTTCGCCCGTCTATGGCATTTTGCTTTGGGTTTTAAGTATTTAAGCGAGTGGTGATTATTAGGCAAATGTATGTGGCTCTTCAATCGAAAAACTTGCAAGTTGAAGAAGAGGATTGATAAACTTCATTCGCACTTAGAAAAAAGGAAAACTCTTCCCTCCTCCCGGCGGCGGCCGCCATGGTTTTCCTCTCTGCGGCGCTCCCTCCACGTCAGTGCCCCCGTGTCGCTTCAGGCTATCAGACATGCGGCGTTTGCGGGCCAGGCCTGGTAAGAAAGAGACGATGAAGGGCAGGAGCGCTTCCGGAAGTTTCTCTTTAACTGCTTGTGACGATGCAGGATTCCTGCACAATCTTGATACGAGATGCGCGTTTGGATGGAATGACTTTCGGGATAATTCTGCTTTTTTGTCTGGAGACGTGCGGATTGAGCCCTTGTGTGGATTTGGAACTCTGGAGGGGGAAAGGAGGTCAAGAAGTTTTTTTCCATTTCACAGCACAAATGGCTTGCAATGGAATGTGACACCGAGTGGAATATGCGAGTTGCACACGCATGTCACAAACGGGCGCACATGCATGCACAAAAGTTGTGCATGCGCTTGTTGTTGCTGCACCACAGGATTCCTAATAATTTATTACTAATCTCTCTGTGTGTGTGCAGGGGTGTGTGTGTGCGTGTGTGTGTGTGTGTAATGGAAGGCTGGATGAGATTGTGATACTTTTCAATCCAGCAGAATTTCTGCATATCCAACACACACGAACCTTAACAACGCACGCAAGCAACACACCAGAGCTCGGAAGGAACTCGAGCTGCGACGAATGGCGTTTTTGTAGATGATTTATTTGTTGATTTGATTATTTCAATGAATCGGATTTAAATAAATCAATAAATTCCATCCCTTTATGAAAAAAAATCAAATTAACAGCGCAGAGAAGGTAAAAATATAAATTGACGATGATTCAGTTCCTGGTTTGAACTTTAAAATCCGTCAGGAAATCAGCAAAATGTGTGATTGGTGTTTCCAATGTCGAAGGACTAGAGAAATCCGAGAAAATTAATGAGAGGCTGAAATTCCGCCGCTGACGACAATTTGGACAATTTCGAGCTAAAAAAAAAGGTCTCAAACCGATTCATCGATTATCAGACTAGTGGTCGATTAATTTGATAATCAATTAGCTAAATATTAATGAATTGTCTGAGTATTTATTTTCTGACAACTTTGGACTTTTACTCAAAATGCTGCAATTGGGCTGTGTGGTGTGGTTTGTCAAATGAGGTTGTTTACTTTTTTTCAACCTCAATGTAGGATGACGCGACACAATTAAGTCATTCACTGCCATTGACGGCTAAAGACGTCAAAGATCACTTTTCTTTTTTTTTATTAGACCGGTCGTGAATGAGTTAAATAAGAAAATAGCGAGAGGGAACATAAATGGAATCAGATCTCGTCTGATGGTGATCTTTTAAAGCAGGCGTGGGCAAACTACGGCTCGGTTTTTTTAATAGAGTATTTGTCAAGCTCAAGCTTAAAAAAACTTTTGGATAATTAAGTAAACGCCGATGACCTCGCTTCTGCTGGACAAGTACGGCTCATGTAAGATATTAATGGACAAAGACGAAAGCGAAGTACGTTTTCGCAATTTTATCGTTTCATAAATGAACGCTGTAGTTCCGGTTATTTTTTGTCAAAGTATTTTTGTTTGATTTCATAAATGATCATTTTAGTGACATTGTTTCAGCAATTATAATAACCACGTTGCATTCAGCGGGAGACGTCTCAGTGGGAAACGGGAGTTACCAGGATAAATTGATTTGTGTGTGTGTATCGTGTGTGTGCTCTTGCTTGCTTGCGTGTCGCTCGTGCACACAGATGTGTCGGTCTATCCACTGTAGAGTGCGCATCGTCCTCTTCAATTTTTTTTCTGTGACTTCACTTCCTGCGTCGAGGCAGCAGTTAGACGGTTTATCCTGGTCAACTTTGCGCAAATTTCAGAGTCAGCACTCAGTGAGTGTGCGCGCCACGGGTCCCATCGTCGGATCCTGAATGTGCATAGCGTGCAGTCTTGCGTGTATTTAGCGTGTGACGCCACAGACGGTGTTTATTTGTGGTTCTCTTGGCACATTTTGAATGTTTAGTGCCGTGCTTTTTAAAGTCGGGGGTGGCGGTCCGTTTTTTTGGGGTCCCGTAAATGATTTGCACTGGATAGGGATTCAACCAATGACTTCTTACCTTCTATCCATTATAGCCAATTAAAATCTTGGATATAATTGTGACCTATAATCACGTCAATCTGTCATCCCTTTTTTGAAGAAAGTCTTTTTTTTTCATGCACTCAATAAAGTCCTATTTTTTTTTCCCAAGAACAAAGTTAAATTATTTTTCGAGAATAAATGCATGTTTTTTCCACAATGTAAAGATAATAATATATCAAGCAAGATTAAGACAATGTTTTTGTATCTGTGTGGATGTCACGAGTCTTGTTTGCTGTGTTTTCTTTGACGACTGCCCAAACAGTCTCCGACTTGCGCATCTTTGGCCAAACAGCTTCGCGACGGCTCTCGAATGACTCGCTCGCAGCAAACCTTTGACGTGGAGGTGGCGTGACACTTTGGGGTTTGAATGCTCCGCGTGAAATATTTGTGTTTAACGAATGCATAACATGAGTGTGACTTTTTGTCTGGACCTGCTTACATGAATTACTTTTTCCAAGCCCTTTGAACTGATCGATTGTATCTGTATGCAGCCGTGCACGCGGAACATTGCTCGTATTAGGACCTTGTAAATCGCAATTGCTCATTCTTGTTAATCCCTGCTCACCTTAACCATCTTGCTGCCGTGCTAGTATTAATACCAAATGAGGCTTGTGCTGATGCAGCCGCGTATCCATGACAATGGTGTGCGTTGAGAAATAATGGCTCAATATAATTATAATCAACTTGGGCAACCGTTTTGCCTAATTTTTAGTGCCTCGTGATGGAGGTAATGACAAGGATGAAGAGGAGTGTGTGTGTGTGTGTGTGTGAATAATTTTTTTTTAACTATTCCAAACCACGTCCAAAGGCCTTTGAAGGCAGCGAGTGGTTTCCATAGTGACAGTACACCTTCCCTTGCAGCAGGGGGCAGTAATGAGGCAGCCAAATCAGACGTTCTTGCCCGAATGGCCATTTCTTCAGGCAGCAGCCGTGAAGCGCGTGCACTTGGACGGCCAATGTGCGGGTGCGCGAGTTCTTAAACAGCCTCCACAGGCGTTCCCAACAAGGGAGAAAATATGGCCTGGGAAATAGGCTCTCTACTTTGATTTGTGCACAAGAATAACAAATTGTCAGCTGAACGTTGGAGCCTCACTTATATTCGTCTGTATTTGGTTTGAAATTTACAAGGGATCCTGAAGGGCCAGGGACAAATTAAAATTGACATGGCAACACGTTGAGGCTGAAATCTGATTGGACAAAAAAAAAAAATATTCTGCAAGCCAAGAGAGAAAGGAGATAACTTCTGCTGACGCTAGAGTGCACCATAAAGACATCTATATCGCTCCAGTTAAGCCCCTCTTGCATTTTATTTGACATTCTGAAAATATATTTATAAATAATTTTCGCAAAGCCATGTATCAATCAAGCTCCCTGGAGGAAAAAAAAAAAATCTTCCTTTGTCTCTGCGTTGCTAACAGCAATCTGTTTTGGTTGCGTGCTCTGACCTTCCTCTTCTATCTCCTTCCGATTCAACACACCTCTTCCCCTCCCCGGTTTCCTCCCCGATCTCTCATTCCTTCCTTTCTTCCTTCCTATTTCTCCCTGACAACACACGGCGGTGTTATGTAATCTCTGGCTACTAGTTATGGAAATTGTGAGCATTTGATGTACTTTGCTCTCTGCGTCTCCTCCTCCTTCTTGTTCTCTCTCTCGCCATCCTCACTCTCAATAATCTTATTTCCCACCCTCTCCTCTTCTCTCCTCTCTCTCCATCGCTCTACCGCATCCATCACTTGCTCCCCGCCTCCCGCAGCCACTGTCGGACTCGAGGCGGAGAGCGTCAGGTGCGGAGGTAGCAGCAGCGGCGGCGGCGACGGCGGCTGCGGCGGCAACGGCAACCATCGCCACAACCACGCCGGAGGAGGACGGCGAGGAAGCTGCGACCACGGCAACGGCAATGGCGCGCCCCGCTTCAGGTCTCCATGGCAACAGAGCGTGAACGTGTTTGGCTCGTGGAGCAGGCCCGAGTGTGTGGAAGAGCTGCACCAGCAGGCGCAGCTTAACCTCCAGAGCCTGCTGCAAGGTACGGACAGACGGACGGATGGAGAGGGAGCGAGCGCGATTGGACGGATGGAAGGTGTGTGCGTGCGTTTTGCTCGGGCGGAGGCGAGTGTTTACATGCGGCGCGTTGATTATGTGCAGCTGCGTTTCACGGTGTGTGTGTGTGTTTCTCTGCATACTGCATGTAGGCTGACAGAGGCACTGCAGATGATGCAGCCTTGTTATTGAAGCTTCTGAAAGGATGTGTGTGTGCGGGGGTGTGCGTGTGTGTGTGTGTGTCTCAACATGGAGGCTTGGAAAGTGCACACTGACGGCGACGGTCACTCTTCCTTTCCACTGTGAAAATCGGTTTGGTGTGATGCTGCTGCTCCTCCTCTCTCTCTTTCATTGTCACTCTGCCTTCTCGCCCTCTGCCTCCACCCAAGCAATCCGAACGATCGAGTGGTGGCCACAAAGAAGCCATGAGAGACTAATTGACTTGTTGCACCACCAATGTTGGCAGCATCTTAATGCGTTGCGGGTCCTTCACAAACTTACCGGTGGCCAGCGACGTACTGGGCTTGAAATTCTAATTTGAGATAGAGAGCGACCAAACGCTGATCTTTTTTTTTTTTTTTTAACATCCAACCGGAATAGTCAATTTTTTTCGAATTGATGTCTTTTTTTTTTTTTAATTAGACAATTATATTATCTTGCATTTTTTATTTTATAAATTTGTTTCGGAGAAAGTAATACAAAACTAACAACTTTTAAGAACGCGTCCTGATAATAAGCAAAATGGCCACGCCCCCATGTCCCGGAAGGGACCAATCACAATTTTGTCCATTCAAAGTCATAGTAAATACGTTGCCAAAAATGTTAAAACAAGACCAACCGAGTTTAATTTTTCATAGGTCAAGCGTTACCTCTGTGCTACTCCTACGCCACTCAACCGGAAATGACGCATCTAGTTTGGCCGCACTGCTCTCGGTGTGTACTTGTAATGCATGCAGGCTACCTTATTTATCACCCTCTTTCTGTTGAACAGTATGTTTTGTTAAATGTTGGCTGTTTGCTGGAAATTATAAAGGAGGAATTAGGGCTCATTGGGGGAAAAAAAACAAAATGGCTGAGCCATGTCGACCATTCGGGAGTTGTCCCGAATTTCCCAATGGCCAACACAAACCTGCTGGTGGCCTTGTTGTTGACAAGAGAGTGTCAAAGGAGACATGTTGAAAATTTGTATTTAAGCAAAGGTAGTGCTTTGCTGCCATCTTGTGACATTTTCGTATCAAGGAACTATGTTGAAGCGGGTTGATGAGTTTTGTTTGGACAAAAGTTACTCTTTGAGTCCCTGCCCACCACGAACAGCTGGTCTGTATCGTGGCTGTTGCTTTTCTCTGACTAAACGACATGACTTACTGTAAACAGGTAATTAATTTTGCCTGACGAGCGTGATATACCCGCAGGAAGTCATCAAGTTTGTCTGTGAGTGCGTGGTCGTGTAGCTTACGTAACACCCGGATGTCTCCCACCACTAAATATTCATCCTCGTCCATATTTATAACGCTAGCGTTTGGGCCGCGAGTCCATCAGCCGCCCGATGCCAACGCTCGGTGCCAGCTTGGCATGAGTGCAACCGAAACGAGCTTTGTTGGTTTTTTCGCAGCGATGCACGTTGTATGTCGGGCCATATCGCCAGGTGTCAAACTCAAGGTCCTTCATTTGATATCGTCATATCGCTGGGGGGGGGGAATACAGTTTCTCGTCCACATGCTCACAAAGCCAAGTGAAGCCAAGCGTGTGCACAAAGTGTACGCGGACAAAGATGAACGCCGGGCTTTGTTTGTGTCCATTTCCCCTCTGCGCCTCTCAAAGGGTGACCCGAAGCACCCGGGTGCTTATTATTATCGAGGATGTCTGGCTTCCTCGCTGAATGGGTTCGCTGTGTACACACACAAACACGTACACACACATATACACTTCCACAAGCTGACTTTTGACTGACTGGACCTGAGACGTTAACAATGTGCGCTTTAGTGACGTCTGAGTGCTCGCCTGGCTGGAGGCAGCGAGTGGGGCAGTTTTTTTTGTTGTTTTTTTTTTACAGCATACCTTTTTCATTCTACATGTGTCCCTTGCCCTCCCTCCTTCATGATCTCAGTACAATGTCCTGCAGCCATAATCCCTATCAGCCGGCAGTAGTAAGAAAAGTCTACACACCCCTGTTTAAACAGTTTTTTTTTTTTAATATTGAAAAAAAATAGCCAGTAATGAATCATTACAAAACCCGTCTCCATCATAAATTCTTCTTTTAATAACGCATTCTCTACCCCCACATCCTTCAATCGACCGCGACACATACAATTCGCATATACATATTGTGCTCATGTGAGGTACCTTTATCTTCCTCATAATCAACTTGCCAAACCGAGATTCACCATCTCATGGTTGTCCACTCAAAAGCCCTGCTGATCTCAAATGAATGCAAGGCAGTGGTTAGCAAACCTGGATTTCACAAAACGTACGTGACGAATATATACGTCAGTGGCAGTCAACGCTTGGGTTCCATTGTGCAGTTGGTCTCACTCTTGACAGCTTTCAATTCCCCAGTTATTGCCCACGTGAGCATCAAAGAAGCAGAATGAGGTAGGGTTCATCCTCGTTGACAGCGCAAAATGGTGACTGCCTTACATGGCCCGTGTGCTTGCGTCCACTTACTAATTAAACTCTGCCTCCTGCAAGGCTCAAGCCACATTTAGATGCCCTCAGCACCTCCAGTCACGAACAAAAAAAAAAACTTTTGGCCAACTCAGCGCTCTCAAGTGCCCCCCCCTAACCCCCTGCCTGTGTTGCTTAGCAACCACACCACCACCAGTATGGAATCCATATGGAGCAAGTTTAACCCAGTTCTCTATACCTCAATGTGTGTGTGTGTGTGTGCGTGTGCGTGTGTGTGTGCGTTGAGGGGCTTTAAGGGATGAGTGGAGACTGGGTCAGGAGTATGTTTTGGGGGGAAAGGATTGGCTGGTGGATTGTGAGGGGGAGTGTGTGCGCGTTTGTGTGTGTGTGAAGTGGGGGGCAAGGCGGGTGAGCCGGGGGGGTTGGAATCTGTTTACAAAGGCCTGGGGGGAGTCGTCTAACTCTAAGCTGCAGGAGCAGAGGGGAGTGCAGCGAGGCTCAGCTAAGGAGAGGAAAGAGTGACACGGAAAGTGGAAAAGGAGTTGAAGAGTGAGAGATGAAAAGCTGCTGGATTGAAAACACGTTGAAGGAGTTAAAGTGAGGCTTGCAACTGATGCTTGGTGTGTGTGTGTGTGTGTGTGTGTGTTTGTTTATTTGTTTGCTTGGGTCTTTGTGTGCAGGAATGTGATGCTAACACATGCCGCGTTGCTTTGCGGTCGCTCTGTGCAGACTTTGAGGAGCAGCTGTGCGACGGCAAGCCGCCAGGTCAGACGTTCCGCCATCCGCCCTCGCAGAGCTCCGACGACACCTCCGCCTCGCTCGGCTGCCGCTCGCCCGTCTCCCCCGCCGACAAGCGGCCCGACTTCATCTTTCTGGTAAACGCAGCTGATTGGATGACGTCAACTTGTTTGAATAGAATCACCGCAAAAAAAAAAAAAAAAAAAAACGTAAAAGAGGCCAGCTTGGAGTGTCCTCGGCTGCTCCTTTAATGTTGTCGACTGACGCTAATGGAATAGTCCGATGATAAATCCAGTATGAAATCCAATGAAGTGAAGGCGGTGCACACGGCGCCACATCACATTCACACTCTCAAAAGGCTTTTATTGAGATGTTTGAGCGTCTCCCGGCTGGAAATGTGACATCTCCATTAGGAATTTATCGCACATGACATGAGTGATGCTTTTCTTTCCAGCCAGTCGGAAAGCATCTTCTCCAGGACATCATTTGGAGAGACCCCCCCAAAAAATACTATTTGTTGCCATGGCAACCAGCGAGACTAGTGAGTCCTGAGACCTGAGCCCTGAGGTGATTCCACTCCTCCTGGAGCCTCTTAAATTGCTCTGTGAAGTTCACGCCTGGTGGGGCTGATTTCAATTAGATTTTAAGAGTCCCGGGAGATGACTTGGATCGAAATTCCTTTTGACAGCAGCGAACGTACTCGCTCCTTCAAGAGTGTCAAGTTGGAAAATGGCCAGACTCTGGAGCTAAACTATAAAGTGGTGGTGGTGGGAAGTGAAGGCTAGCAAGGTTGTCGGCCAACGTAATTGTATAATATATATATATGCCTGTGGGTGAAATTCCTACCGACACAACCTAAACGTACAAAGTATGTTTTTCCAGAGCAGCGGAAGCCGTAGAAGTCATGACAACGTGTCCCATGACTTCAGTATCAAGGGAGCCAATTAGGCTGACTCCTTTTAATGACTTTTATTGTATTTTCCCAGTAAGTGGCAGTGGATCAAATTGAAGACGCTGGATGAGCACTTACAAGAAAACGTCAGAAGTAATATTGACTTTTTACAATCAATCCATCTGTTGCGTTCCTCATTCAGCCGGCATCCAAGCAGCTCTACGAGGATGAGACCACCACCTCAGTCTTCGGACTGAGGTCCCTGGCCAGCCCGTCTCTCTCGCCATCTCCATCCTCCTGCGAGTCCGATCGCCCCCCGGTAGGCTGGAGCGCCAGACCGCCCGTCGCGGAGAAACCTCGCTGGCACCTTGGCAGACGCACGCCGGCTCAAATCACAGCAGGTAGGAACAGCTGTGAGCTTGTCACACAAGTAGATAATTGACCCATCGCACCACTGTATTTGTTTTTGGAGTGAAAGGTCAGGTCTTGTTGATGCTGCCGTACTGCATTTAGTCTATGGACCATCTACTTCTTTCCACTTCTTTTCATGAGCGAACAGGTAGCCAGCAGCCAGTTTGCTGTTGCCATGGTAACTTGCTAGTCTACCTCTTTTCCCAGCAAAAAAAAAAATAAGAAAGTGAGCAAAAACAACAAGGTAGCAATGGAAGAATAAGAGAAAGTGAGCAGGCAGCACATGGAAAGAATGTTGGCAAGAAGGCCAAAAGAGGGATGAAAGAAAAAGCTAATAAAAGAAAATGTTGTCACACGTCCGCTCTCGCCTCTTCTCTCTCCACTCCGGCTCACGACAGTAAGCAGACAGGATTCAGGGAGGGACAAATGCAAGGAAAAAATATTTTCTTTGCGCGCGTCACAGCCCAGGGAGAGAAAAACTGCTCGGGTTCAAAATGTGATTTTGTTATTGTTTTTTATTTTCTGAATGTATTCAATTTGATCCAATTTAGGATTGTTGGGCCTTGGAGGAGGTCTGCACTCCACTGCATACCGTTCTAGCTTCAGGGTTCTCTTGATATCAATAATTCTACTTTTCTGTATGGATGACTACATCGCAGTCATTTGACTTCCGAAAAGCATCTTAAAGGAGATCAATCGCATCCGATGACCATCGGTCCACCTTGCCTGCAGGTGAAGGCGGGGGAGCAGGAGTTAAATTCCATGGTGTGGACCTGCTCCAGCACTCTGCCTCCCCATCTCCAGTGGAGCACTTTCACCAACCCCGCTCCCTAGAACCTGTCACTGACACCCCTCAGCAGAACCTCGCCCTGAGGAAGATACACTCCAACCTTGACACCACCTCATCTGCCGGTATGTCTGTTGAGAAAGACAGAGCAAGAGAAATTCAATTTTGTGAATCGTTTTAATGAATAGATTCATGATTAATCTTCTTTCACAGATATCATCCTGGACCAACCAGGAACCATGGACCACTCTGGCCTGATTTGCTCCAACACGCCTTCCAGCACCTGGAACGGACCAAAAGGCTCCACCTTCTCTCCCGGGGCTTGGAACGAGCCTTACAACTACATTGCCAAGAAAGGTCCGGCAGTTCCGCCCAAACAGCACAGCGTCATTGGTCATACAAGAGGCGGAGCTCAGGAAGGCCTGGTGCTAGTGAGCAACTCGCAGTCTGTTTCCTTCTCGACCATGTCAGACACTTCTGGAAGACAGAGGACCAATGTGCCAGGGATGGAGAGGAGGAGCGAGACGGAGGGGGCCTTGGCAGATGGAGGGAGAGGTGGTGTCGAGGCAGCGAGGGGAAGGGGGATGTCGGCGCGCTCGTTAGCTGCGGCGAATGCATTCAAGTTCCGTGAACGTTCTCTCTCCACGCCCACAGACTCGGGTTCCTTTTGCTTTCCTGAGCTAGGCACGGATCAACCGGATCGGACTCTGGCATCCACGGGGAATGGGAATGTCACATCTGCAGAGCACCAGTGGCATCATCATAACTTTTTGGGTCTCAGTGAAAACTACGCTCTCCTCTATCCCAGAGGGAGCTCAGAAGATAGTGCCAGCACCGCCGACACAATTTCTGTTTCAGCTTCGGACTACAGTGCTGAAGGACGCTTGTGCCTGCGCTCGCGATCCATTTCCCTGAAGAAGTCTAAGCGCAAGCCACCGCCTCCCGTAAGGAGCGTCTCTCTCATGAAGAACCTCGGCCAGGCTGAGGGAAGGATCCACCACGAGGGTTTGCATCGGGACGGACGACCAAAAAGCCTGCACATCCCCAGGGACCACTTCCCCGATTTCCAGCCCGATTTCCTTTTGCCCACCTCCAGATCTGGGGAGTTTGGCACGGGAGGCTGCGATGGACCTCCGAACCTGGAGATTCATGTGCCAGAGAGGGAGGCAGAACCAACTTTGTCCTCTCACTGGCAGTTGGGAGAATGGAAGAACAACGACACAAACAGGTAGGATTGTTTGAGACTTGGCCGCTCTGGATATTTTCCTTTCCTTCATACCTTTCCTTTATTTATTATTCCAGGTCTCTATCGGGCTCCAGCACTGCGACAGGTACGACTGTGATTGAATGCATGAAGGTCAGAGGCAGTTCAGAGTCATTGCTCAATTCACCTGCCACCTCCAGAGCCACGTCACCATCGCACCTCCTTGCTGAACCCGACGTCAAGCCCATTTCACCCTTCAAGCCCCTTGGACTCATGTCCCCATCAAGTGGCTATTCCAGCCAGTCAGAAACTCCCACCCCTACCGTGCCGCTCAGTCAGCCAGCAGGTGCGGGAGGAGCGGGGTCTTCCGGGACATTAGGATGCAAGATGCGGCCAAAGATTCCTGAAAGAAAATCTTCGTTACCGTCACCGAAAGATCCTGCCGCCAGATCCAGATTATCATTTGAGATGCCAGGGAATGCCCATTTGGAGCTGTCATCAATCAAGCCAAAGCAAAAGGCCAGCAGACGGCATTCAGACACATCCACAGCGGCAAAACCTGGAAAAATTAGCCCCAGCTCTTCGCAGGTTCTCCCCATGGTCACCCAGAATGAGCTGAAAACAATTCGGCTTCGTTCGGTCTCACGAGGCGACCTGGAGGACTGCCCGGACGGTGCGTCAGATACCATTGAAGAAGAACAGCAGTGCAGAGACTTTGAAGACGACGCCAGCCCGCCTCCCACCCTACCCAAACCCAAGCCACCGGTTGCTGTCAAACCCCCTCTGCCAAAACGGCCCCTTAACCTGCTTCTGAAGTCCCAGTCCTCTACGCCCCCTCTCACCCAGGACTCACCCCCAGCATCGCCCGTGGACCGCCCAGTGCCACTGGGCAACATTTACAAAGTTATGAAGAAACCCAAACCCAAAAAATCTCAGTCACAAAATCTTTCAAATCAATCTGTAATCCCAGATTGTAATTCCATGTCCACCCCACATATCGCCTACACCCAGTGCCTCTTCGACCTCCCTCCCCTTCCGGAGCCCCAGCCCCTTCTAGAAGATCCCATATTGGAGCCGGATTTTGAAGTCGGCCTTCAACTTGGACCAGAAGACGGAGGCTCTCTCCCTTCTCCCTGCAGTCACCAGGAGGACCTGGAACTCCTGGACAAGAGCAGGACCCTTCCTTCAAGAATGACAATCTCCTGTTTGGCAGAGTTCTCCGACAAAAAGAAACCCAAGGTGGGAAAAGTGTCTTCAATAGCATCTTGCTGATCGGTTGTTTATCAATTTGATCTCAAAACAATTTCTCGTCAGGTTCCTCCCCCTGTACCCAAGAAGCCGAACGTCCTACTGCTTCCTTCATCTTCCCATCCTTCAACTAACAGCGGTACAGACCGCCAGACTACACCGACTGACAGCCCGCTGGGCCTTCCGTCCCCGGCAGACGTTTTCCCACCAGAAAACATTATGTCAAGTCCTGAAATGTCAACACAGGATGAGAATCACTTGGGAGAAGACGCTTTGGCAGAGTCTTCACCTCACTCTTCCCAGCTGGACTCCTCCCTTGTGGAGGTGTCAGAGAAAAGTGCCACCACAGAGACTGGGGCAGGTATGTTCATAAAAAGTAGGGATGGACTGGTCCAAGATAAAGCAAACTAGTTACTCATTCTATTCCTGATTTTGGGTGATGCAAACTTGCAGCTTGAATAATTTTAACAACTCGATGTCCTCTTTAGACGACAGCGTGGCCAGCGACAAAACGGTGCTTCACATTGTGGAGGAAACAGACGAAGACTTCTTGGCCCCCACGACTGCAACACACACCACCGAAGACCTGTTCACCATCATACACAGGTGGGTTTGACTAGCTTACGAAAACAATGCCACCCGTGCATAATAATTGGCTCAATAGGAAGTTTCGGCAAGGCAGGCAGAGAATGATGTTACCTGGCAACGGCTTCAGCAGCGACCACTGCTTCTGACTTTTCGCTGCTGTGGACACTTTTCTTTCCTCACAGAGATATCGATTCATGCACTCACATGACGCTAGTCTCTTAGCAACTGAATCTCGTCATTTTTCGGGGTGATGCTGAAAATATAAATAGCTCGGAATAACATTAAGGAAGGTTGAGGATGAGATAGAGAAAGCGGAGACTGGTAGTGTGTGGAAGATTCGATAACTGTGGAAGAGTTAGTCCGACTTGACTGATTAGGTTTTTTAAATTGAGGTTTTAGCTTGGTCACAGAACAACTTAAAACTCTAAAGTCAAGGTAACACCATACTGTATTTGTCCATCTCTTCTACTTGGTTAGGTCAAAGCGAAAGGTTCTGGGTCGCAAGGAGCCTTCTGACTCCTTCGGAAGCCGCCAAAATCTGACGTCCCCAGTCAAGCAGATGAACCTCCCCACGGGTGGCGGCCAGAGGTCAAGCTCCCGCAACGAGAACTTCATGGCCCTGCTGCAAAAGAAGGGCAATAAGTCTTCCAGCGCAGGGGCCAGGGTGTCCGCCGCCGAACTTCTCAAAAGCACAAACCCCCTGGCAAGACGTGTCACCGAGCTCTCTGGCGAGGGTGGAGAAGTCCGGTCCAGCCAAGGCAAAGCCAGCGAACAGTGAGGTCATTCCTTTCTGGATAAGCTAGCGGCTAACGACTTAGCTCCAACCACTGGCCGACCATTTGCGTCGTCCAATCCCGTCAGAGCGCACTTTTGGACCAAATGGTCCCTGGCTTGGTTGGAGTCGTATCGTTCTCTATTGAAGCTCTGGGGGAGTGAGCAAGAGAGCAGAGACGGGATCGCGCGACTCGCTCAGTGGAAATGACGGATGGAAAAAAGATGTGCAAAGGTAGACATTTATTCTTTTCTCCTGGTTGATACCAACAACTCCTGATGAAGATGACAGTGTAAGCATGAGAAATGTGATTTTCAGGAACTGTTGTTGTAATAATAATCCTTGGCCGACTCGTCCGCAAGCTCTTTCAAGTCAGATACCGCTTAAGAAACCCCACCGATGGACTAAAGCACTTTTCTTCAATGTCAAAAGGCAGATGACCCCCCTTGCCCCCCCCCCTCCTTGCAACCGCCCCAACTTGTTTTGTGTCTTTTGTGCCAGTGGGACGTACGCATACACTATTATGTATGTGTCGTGTACAAAGAAATTCTACAGACAACAAACAAGACATTGCCCATGTGATGGAGGAGAAACACAAAGAACAGAAATGTCCGCACAAGCCCGTGTGTGTGTAGGCATGAGTATGTGTGTGCACAAATCCTCATCATCATTATCATCGTCATCATGCCTGCGGAATTTCTGCATGGAGAGCATGAAGCAGGCCCTTTTTTATCGTCTTGTCGTTTTGGTCTCCGGTGACGGGTGCGAAGAATAAACACACAACGAACCAGAGGGGGACGCTCTGCGTGTGTGTGTGTGTGTGTGTGTGTGTGCGCGTGAGAGCACAAGAGAGTTTTTATGCGTGTGTGTGCTGCCGTTTCCCCAAAAAGGGAGCCAAATCGGGCCCCACCTCTCGTGTGAGTGTCGAGCACTTCTCCACCCCGATTGGCCACCCCAATGCACGCCGTCACTTCCTGATCTCTCCTACGCTCCCGCCGTTCCTTTTGACCTTCCCTTCGTCTACACCGGCTGAATGTCAACAAGCGACCGGTCACAAAAAGACGTTTGCTCTTTTTTTTTTTACTACCCCCCCGTAATGGACCTTGGGATGGATCAGGACGGGACGAACGGCGACGTGAAGGTTACATGATGAGATGGATTTACTTCCTCTTTGCATTCCCTTCATGCCATTGTGTCAGAGCGCCATCTGGTGGCGGGAGGATGCGGCGCAACACGCTCTTCTCTTAATTCAGTCAACATTGTGACGTCAAAAACGCATCGCTGCTTCTGACCTGTCGTCAAGTGATGCTTTCATTTGGATATTTAGTGGATGAAAACCTGTCCAACTGTATTTGTTTGCCTTGTAATGCAAGGTCTGACTACCTTACTGCAGCTCTGTCTTTTCTTTGATGCTGTTATTTTGTGGACGCAACAATGTTGACAAACTTCCTAACATCAGGAAATATTTCCATTGATTCATTCGCTTGATATAATACAGATACTTTACGCCATGTTAAAATGGCCTCTCTTTACTTTCTGTGTGTGTGTATGTGAGATGCATCAGATAATCTTGCAGCGCGGTCGTGTTGTACATCAATTCGTGTACTTTGAGTTGTAGGCCGTTTGACGCGAGCATGCTGCACACAACACGAGCTGATGACGCCATGTTGTAAGACCCCCTTTGCCTCCATGCCACTCTTAGGTGAGGCAAAATAGCACCCAAACGCCACTTGGGGGCAGCCTAGAGCAACAGACATCAAGAGAGTCAGACCACTTATTGGAGTTCTATTTTTGTTGTTAAAAAAAGACATATTTAAAGGAATATTCCATATATGAATTAAATCCCCTCGTGGCCCATCCAGTGGTTTGGTGTGTAGCTGCCCGGATAAGCGCCGCATTCCAACATGCCAGTGCCATGAAGTGATTCTATCATAAATAAATTATTTTTCTTGCGTAAAAAACTGTTAAGTCTTTGTTTCATTACTTCAGGTTTGCCGGTGCAAATAACGGGCGCAATCATGACTGTTCACGCAAACAGATGTGGAAGCTGATAAACTGGATTTTTCTTTCCGCCAAATGCACTAAAAACCACGCAAAGTTAATAGTCCACATATGCAAATAGAATTATATAACACGTGCGATGTGATTCAGCAAACCTGAGAGAAATTGCGATGGCTGATTTTGCACCTGAATGGCAAACGCCAGTCGGTATGCAAAGCAGTGCCAGCAGAAAGCAGGCAGAATCAGAAACCTCTACAAAGTGTGTAGTAGTACATAAACAATTAATTGCACTAGTAGGATATTGAAAAATAAATTCTCAAACGCCTTGCCATAGCTTGACGTTTATTTTGTGTCCTGTCTCTCCCATGTGCATGCACACAGGAGATGGCTCATCAGGGCCAAACAAGCAAGCGCCACGCTTCCTGTTTCTGACAGCGCAGAGCACGCCATGCTATCAACAACGCACACACACACAGGAAACCGGCTGACAACCGCTGGCTGGGTGGCATGCGGCGTGGCGTGAGTGCTGCTTGATCCCTTTCAGGAAAGAGCCCCCAGAGGAGGAGGAAAGCCACATGAAGTGATGTGCGGCGGATCCTGGCGCAGATGAAAGTGACCCTGGAAACTGGACGTGGGAGGGGCTCAAGTCAGGTGACGGGAAGCAGCAGGAGGGAAAAATGAAATGAGAAGAAAAAACAGCGGCAGCACGGGCGGTTTCCATTCTCCCCTTGATGAGCAGAAATATCGGACGTCGCACCCGAGCGACGTTCCTGCCGGATGGAGTCACGCTGCTCGGATCCTGGCCTTTCGGGAGTCTATCGAGCGCTGTCCGGCGTGCACTTCTACCACGAGGTCAGCATCCTCGGCGCCACACTTGCATCACACTCGGCTCGGTTTAAAATGTTGACTTCATGAATGTGAGCAGATTGCCGCAGGTGCGTTTTGTGCTTCAAACTTGGCTGTGGCTGACGGACCAATCACAGAATGGCACAATGCTGACATCATCATGAGCCAGTGCTCCAGCCCTGTGAGGACAAAGCTGAAATGCGATTGAAGAAAGAAACAGTCCCCTTGCTAATATAGTTCGTTACTGATTGGGAAGGCCCTGGGCAGATTACGTTAACATGACAACATGATGCTGAAATATGATTGGACAGAGAAATCCAACATCCACGTCCATCCAAGTTTTTTTTTTCCCTGCAATTGCTTGTGTTGGGAAATGTTGCACGACATGGCCCGGATGGCGCTGGCTAATTCCTGGTATTTTATAGCTATTTGTGAGATTGTGGGTGAAGAGAATCAAGGGCCCAATCATTTCTGCTGCTCACAACAACTACGGAGCGTAGTTGTGTGGCGTCTGTGGAATTGCTGAGCGTGTTTAGTGGTGAGTCAAGTAAAGTGGCATTTGTGTTTGACCGGTAGAACGAATTAGGTTCAGCGAAAGTGTGACATAAGACGTCATCAGAGCCTCTTCTCCGGTGTCGCTCTGTATCGGGTTTGCGGCGGTTCCGGGTGGACAAGGGAAGCCCGTTGTATTCGGATCGAGTAGTCCAATTAAGAGGTCAAGCGTGAAAAATGTGTCAAACCTTGTTGGAGTTTACTGAGAAACTGGCACATAAAACAAAAGAGAATTAAATGTTGAGCTAAACTAAACAACAAAACGTAGATGACTAAAAGTTTGCTAGCTTAATGCTAACATCAAATGAGAAACGCCATCCGTCGTGGGGGGGCTGGAGCCTATGCTAGCTGTCTTCGGGTAGTAGGCGGGGTACACCCTGAACTGGTTGCTAGCCAATCGCAGGACACACAAATAAACAACCATCTGCGCTCAACCTCACACCTCAGGACAATTTTAGAGTGTTCAATCAACCTGTCTTTGGAATGTGGGAGGAAACCGGTTTACCCGGAGAAAACCCACGCAGGCACGATTACAGACTAATCCGAAGAAGGTCCCACAGGATCTTGGCCTGGTTGTTGTCAACCACCTTCAGATGTGTCTGCCATCTTGATTCTGGGACATCATGTTCAGGCTCTATATCTTGTGCTGCCGTGTTTTGCGTCTCCATGCAGTCTATCCGGTTCCCCAATGTCAGTCACTTCTTCAATTTGTTGGTGTTGTTACAAGCCATGCTTTTTTTTTTTTTTTTTAAGAAAAATAATAATGAAATCGCACCGTGATGGCCCCAAAGACGTCGGCTCGCCGGGCGTCTACTCGCAGTTCAGCCTCGGCTGAGGGTGTGAACGTCCTGTTTAGAGAACGGAGGCAGACGCGGACTGAGAGACCGTCCCTATCCAAGCTCCCATCTCCTTTTCACTGTCGGCATTTCCTGTCCGAGCTCAGTTGCAAAGTAGGGAAGCGTACATGATGAAGGAGGAAAAAAAATTTGTTCCGCCGGTGTGGCGCTGTAACCTGGAGAGGCTTCGGGGACAAGCTGCGATTTGGGGAAAAGTAGCGAGCCAAGGGAGAGAGAGTTCTAGACTGACGCAATTTTTGTTTCGTTCCATGACTACACTTGTATCTCAAATCAATGGAAATGCCGTTCATCTGTTCCAGCAGCCACTCACCCAAAAAACGTTTCAACACTTTTGCACATTTTCAGAATTGCTTTCGAGTATATTGTGTCGTATGACAAACACGTGAAATAAAATGAAAACATGGAAAATGAAAGCCCAAAACACAACTATAGCCATTGACAATTCCGGGCTTTCATCAAAATAACATCACGAGTCAAGATGGCGTTCAAGTCGGGGAAACAAATGCTCTGCTTATTGAAAAGTATTATACTTTGTTTTGTTGTCTTTTGATTTGTGAGGATTATTTAGATTTCAAAATGAGATGAAATGTTGTTTGACTACTAGAACAATTGGCCTGCAAATACCAAAGTGCGAATTGAGCAGAAATTGGACGGAATTGGTCGAACATTAGATGAAGGGCCTTATTAAACTAAAACTAAATGTCTAGATGAGGAATATTGGGGGGCAGCAAATATGTCATTAGCACACGAGATAATTTTATATTACATTAATATAGATCACGATGCGAGCTGGTTGAACCCCAAAAGAAAGTACATTTGATCACACACACGAGAATGATTCTTACCACTTATGAAGTGCTCACAAAAAAGCTTTGTTTGTCCACTTTTCTCCCACGTCCGGGGTTCACAAAGTAATATGGAATTATAATTTAGTTTCAATCTATTTTTTTTTTATTTCAATCATGTGATGGACTATCCTTTTCCCCGACATTGCGTTTTACGTCGTGAAATGCCCGGATGCTGGGAATTGTCAATCTATCCGTCTTCTGTGCGGTTTATTGGCGGTTGGCACATCGACTAAATGACGCATTAGCGCCACCTACTGATATTTTCCCGTCACTGCAAAGAAGCCGATGCGAATCGACTTTGACCAGGTTTTGAGCAGTCATCTGATAAATGCTTTTGAAACTGCGTTGAGCCAGACTGCCAGCTGTTTCTAATATTCTGAATCACATCACACGGGAATGCTCAACAAACACTCGCCTGTCTCTTGAGCGCTCTTCGGCCAACAGAGTGCAGTGTTGTCCAAGAAAATGCGCGTGTGTGCGAGTGCGTTTGCGTCGACCATCCTGTTGTTTTGAAGCAGACGGGTCGAGTCAGCACACATCGGGGAGGGGGGGGGGGCATCAGGTGTGTAATCATGTGACCTTATGACTTGGAAATGTAAGGCGGCGCCGTCCTGTGAGGGAGTGTGTCAAGCACACTAACACACGCGCACACACGCACGCACGCACCCAGCCATGTTGCTTAGCTCTCACGTTTGCTCTCATCTTCAACCTACCGCGTCTGTGCTTGCGTCCTTTTTAATCCAACGTTTTAATCCTCCTCCTCTTGGCACTCACCTGCCCTACCTTCCTTTTTTTTCCCCTCGTGCCCATATCTCCCCATATTTGCAGACATCATTCATACGTAGCTTGTTTTGGATACGAAGACTACCACCCTCCTCCCTAATTTGCTTCCCTCCTTCTGCATTGCTTCTCCATCACGCACCTCACCCCCACAACCCCTCCCCCCCTCCCCATGTTTATGTTCTGCATGCTCGTGGAAGTCACAACTCGTCCTGTCCCTCCTCCTCTTGTTGTAATCTAACTCTTTTCTCCAGACCTCCCTCCCCCCCCTCTCGCTTTACTCATCCCGCACGCTCACTGACTTGGAGTTAGACGGTGCCAGTCGTCTCAATGGGGTCCGGATAGCGGGCGCGTGGGGGGTGGGGGGGGGGCTCCAGGCACATTTTGGAAATTTATTCAGCAAGAAAAGAACGTCAATCTAAATTCAGGTATTTGTGACTTGACTGTTATTTGATTGTTTCTTGTCAGCAGATTTTTTTTTCTTTGAATGTATTAATCGGAATCTGCAATACGAAGCCGCGTGATTGCTGATAGGATGCCATCGAAATCGATTACCTTTAAGCAAGATTGCATAAAGTGCAAGCGGCACCACAATGCGCCGGATGTACTCGTGCCGTTTTGTTTTGCGGGCTGGTCACATTGTGCTTCCCAAATGGAGCAGAAAAGCCTTCAGGGCAGAGTGGACTTTCTGCTCTCCAGTTGCTGTTTATCCAAAGGATAAGCAAGTGGGGCTTCATTTGGAATTCCTCTTTTTTTTTTCCTTCTCTCTCCCCTATGCAGACTTGCGTAACTTGCACGTACACTTCGCACCCTTTGGCAGCGTCAACGTAATTCTCACTCAATCATCCATAAGTGCAATGTGCTTGATTAATAATTAATGATAATGATAATGCTTGACTTTTGATCGTAGTTAATCAAGAGAATGCAGAATTGCTGAAATGCCTTGACGTTATTTTGTGTCCTTATTCTTCACATTCCCCAAATTTCACAGTCAAGTTACCAAATGAAAAAATATTGGGCGTTTATGTCCTCTTGGTACATTTCTTTTTTGATTCTACCGATCCCAACTTGAAAATATCCCGCTCATTTAGGACATTAAGAATTTGGGAAATGTTATAAATAGTTGGCACAAATTTTACAGTAAATTACCAAAGGGCGTGATTTTTTTTTTTTTTTTTTTAGAAATTCACCCACTTCTAGATTTCCCCATCTCTTAAAACATTCAAACTTGAAAATGTTCATGACATTTTGGGCACTATTGCTACATCATTTATTTTAAGAAGAATGCCCATATTGTTGACAAATTTGACATCGTCATCCACCGACTTTAGCATCTGTACTTGCAATCTACATTTAAACTGTTGGATGAAGTTTCAATTCAGCCATTTTCTTTTTAAAAAAAAAATCTTTAGCAGTCACATGTAATTTCTACCGAAATTGCATTCACATAAAAACTGGTAAAAATAAAACCATTATTTCTATTTTGTGCCCCGTCCGACAACCCCAGGGAGAGCTTGAACACATGGCAAAAAAAAAAAAATTCCACATCACTTTCATCTCCCGTCATATTGCAGACAACTTAACGACATGCAGGTCCATCCGTGTGCCCCGACTCGGTCACAGACAGCCTGGCAATCTTTTTGCGCTAAATCTTCCCAGATGAGGGAGCGTTATGTTTCCACTCAACATGTCACATGTTTTTTTAATTTTTTTTTTGTGTGTGTGCATGTGTGTGTGTGGGGGGGGGGGGGGGGGGGGCCTGGACAGGGGGGCCTCACGTGGACCAACATGTTGGGTCAAAGCGTGCGTCTCCAACCCGTGGCCATCCAGAATCTATCGGAAGTTGAGCGAGCCAGACTCCAGCAAGTGGCCTTATTCCACTTGGACCAGCGGGATCTCCACTTGAAGATCAGCATTCCCAGAGGTACGTGTGAAGCGAGCTACCATTCCATCCTCGCTGTTGATATTCACATTTGAGGATCCTGGGCCAAGTGTGGGTTAGGAATGACGAGCCGAGAACGACAGCGCAAAGCCAACTGATTGATGGGCTGATGGTCGGGGAGACGGCTTCGAGAACTTGGAAGGAGAGGATGGAACAACTGTGATTAGGGAAAACTTTGGACATCCCGAGAGAGGGGGAAAAAAAAGCATCGATCGCAGGGAGTGAACAGACCAATCTTGTAGTTTGGTATGTAAATGCAGCGTGGGATACGTTCCAGAGCCGCACACCGTCTGTGAAAATCTGCAGTGGAGAGGCTCCCCCCCCAATTTTTTTTTTAAGGAAAGTAAAACTCAAACACAAGAGTGAACAAAAGTCTGCTAGCTTAATGCTAACGTGCGACGCAAAAACGCCATAGGCAGGCTGAAAGGAATGAGTATTGGTTTTCATTAAAAAAAAACAAAAAAAACAAGTGCTAATTTAACGCACATGTGCCATTTTGCAATAACTGCTGTTATTTCGCAAGACTACAATCAAATTTAGGGAACGAAAATGTATTTTTGGGGGGGGGTCATGTTATTAGGGGGAAAAAAAAAGTCCCATGAGGAGAAAACGACGATAAAAATGGCATTTTACGAGAGTACAAGAAGATAAAGTTCAGATCATCTTCTTCTTTTCAGCGTGGCCTAAGAACTTCTTCACAGAACGAAACAAGCCAGCATTTTTTTATTTATTTTTTGTCTGCAGGATTTCGCTCCGGCTGCGCTTGTTGTTCAAGTGCTCTATAAATAAAGTTGAATTGAGTTCACCAAAGTCCGTCGCGCCAGCGATTTGCCGATCTCTTTGATTCGCAAGCGTGAGATGATTGTTGGCTGCCGTCCAGTTCCTCATCCAAACTTGCTTCCAGATGTGCAAAGTCGGACTTCTGACTTGAAATTCTGCACGGCGATTTCAAATCATCATCACTGGTCCGTCTTTGAACATTTTCAGAGACGGACCATCCATCAGCTTTTCCGAAGGAAAACCAAACGTGCGACGACACTTGTGTGCTTCCAACTTTGGTCCTTTCCTCTTCCCGGGAAGAAGCGCACAAGACTAGGAGGCCACAGGGATTGCGCTTTTGTGTTTGTGTGTCCTACGGGACTTTATAAGCTGCTTTTCTCAGCCTCGTCTCGGTAGCTCGCTGGCTGCCTGCCTTTCTCAGAACAATTAACTTCTGATTATAGAATTATATCCAAGATCTAGGTTATATCTATAAGATCTCTGTGTATGTACATATCTGTATCTGGAAGCATTAGCATGTATTAGCATTAGCATTCATTCTACTTTACGGATTGGACTCATTTGTCCATTTGTCCAATGAAGCAAGATTTGCGTCGGCGCCCATTCAAATGACGTTGACAAAATGTGATCATGAGGAATGTTTTTGAAAGTGGCAGGACGGTGGCGTTCAATTTCTTCTGTGACCGTGCTTGACAGTCAAATCTCAAATGGTCTGAATGGAAACGCTATTCATCCGTTCCAGATGCCCCAAAAAAAAATAAAAATAAAAACTACAACAGCTCAGCTCAGCTCGTCACAGAGGATAACGAAAGTATGTTGAAACATCTGTTGCTTAAAGGGAGAATTTGGATGGGTATGTGTGGTGTTTCCCATTATGTGTTAGCATTAGCATTGAGCTAGCGAGCTAAAGGCCGAACGACGTCATGTGCTTGTTTTGAATGTGGGTAATTGTTTTTGGTGTGGCATTTAACGGCATTTTGGAACGCTAGTGTCTTTTCAAGTGAACTCTACTGTCACCAGGCACTCATATCTCAAGTTTGGGCTCACAAGTCAAAGCAAGAAAATCAGCCCAATGACAGTTCATGTCTCAAAACCTTCGTGTCTCTCGCGGGTTCGGCTCATTTCACTTTGAGCAAGTGTGGGAATCTTCCCGCTCGCTTTCTCCCCTGAGGTGAGCACGTCGGGTCACATCTGTCGCCGCTGCGCTCTTTGACTTCCTGTTGTTTTTCGCTGACATTTTGAGGGTTGTGCTGTTGAAAGTGGCCAGACGTTTTTAGCCGCTGGCCAGCTCCATGGAATTCTCTGTCATCACGTAAGAGACTTTTTCTCTTATTTGCTTGTTCTCATGCTCCTCTTTGTCCTTTTTTTTTTTTTGCGGACTTCCTGCTTTGCTGCTTCAGGAAAAGACACCCCTCCAGCCCCCGACTCCCAACTTGTCACAGCATGTGATGCCACAAAATGACACGACATCATTAAATGTGCACTACATTTAATGACGTGCTCGCTAAAGAATAATTGCACTCCAATTTTATTTTGATTGCGTGTGTGCAATTGTGTGACAAAAAAAATAAATAAATCTTGTCTTTGCCCACAGAAATTCGTAAACGTCGAAAATCGCTGCGCAGGAAGTTTGACTCATTTTCCAAGGAAAAAAAAGAGCGTGGTGAGTTGAATGCACATACTACACCAAAAAAAAAAAGAGGATTGCTATTTGGATAAATGTTTGAATGTGTAGGTTGTTTGGAAAGCGAGGAGCAACAAATTAACTCATTTTTAATAGGGGGGGGCAAGGATGCGTTGCCCTTTGACCTTGCCGTTGATGCCGCCCTGCTGGTGTAAATATTCAATACAGAGTCTTCTATATTTAGTTATTTTTTTCTTTTTCTTTCATGTCTTGAAGCACTTTTACTGTTTGTCATACTTATACACAAACAACTACACAAGAAAACAATAAAAAAAACTCCTAATCCAACTCCCTTCTCATTTAAAAAAATATATATATACTGACCCAGGTCTGGCATCATACTGAATTTTTCAATATTTACTGTAAAAAAAAAATCTATTATTATAAAGGTCAACATGTGACGATGCAGATCTCTAAAGACGTAACACCTGCTGCTGCTTAGCCGCACGTCGCACAGATTTAGCCGAAGTCTAACCCCGTTAACGAAAACCCGGAACATCGGGACCTGGCCCCGGTCCTGCTGGCTCTGTCCGTCTTCTTGCAGCCCTCAAACATCCTCCTTGGCGGAGGTAATAATAACCATGCTGATTTTGGAAGCGAGGTCAGTGTTTCCCCACATTTAAAAAAAAAAAAAAGGCAGTCCATGATGCAGCTTCAAAGAGCAACAAATGCCAAACCAGAATGAAGACATACAATAATAATCCAAGTACAGTATCATTTGTTCTTTCCATTTTCAACTGGCAATCAAAGATTGAAAGATTGGCTCATTATTCTGTCTTTTTATTTAATGCCAGATTTTTCACATTTTAATTTTAGGTTGGATCACACAAACTGGAACAGGATATTAAAATGTGCATGGTTTGCTTTCATTATTCAAAAGTTTGGAAATGAGCCATTAGCCCTATGAAAGATCCGGAATCCTAACTGCCTTCAATTGATCATTTTATATTTTTGATCTGAGCCACCAATTAAAATGTGAAAGATCAGGCTACTTAAAAAAAAAAAAAAAAAAAAAAAAGACCAAAAAAAGCTCTGGATTAATTTAAATGCTACACATCTTTCCAAACCCCCGTCTTCCTAAAATATTGAAAGAAAAAGGCTGAAACATGTTAACATAAGTGGATTTGCACCATTTTCCAGCTCTGCACCAAACTCAATAAAGAAATGTCAGTGGAAACAAGATGCCAAGGATGTTTACAAACAAGAGGATCAGCGGCCTTTGTTGTCGGATGCCAGCAAACGTGGCCAAAAGTCAGACGGCGTGCGTCGGGGTCAGCGAGGAGCTTAGAGCCAGCTTGGCCAAAGCAGGCCACCGAGTGCACCTATTAGCAGACCTCCATTGGTTCGATGCCGTGGACCAGCACATGATATTCCGCTAGCGCCCTCTGGTGGCAGCAGGAGGCCTCGCGTCACATAATATTAGATCCGGTTTTCGTGTGCTGAAATTTGTGCCACTAGAAACTGAATCTGACTCTCTCGTTGAATAATTTAATTGAAATCTTTTTTTAATTTGAATTACGTAAATTGTATTGTTATTCTTTAATTTGAATCATTGCATCAAAAAACGGAATCCGAATTGTTCCATCTGAATTTGAATTTATGTTAGGAACTGTATGTCGCCCAATAAACTTGAAACTGTTATTCAGATTCATGTTTCTGGTGGCACGAATTTCAGCTTATAGGTTTTCAGCGAGAGACAACATTCATACGTTTGAAGTGTGAAAATATCTTTGAATCACAACACAGATGGATATAAAGTGCTTTATTTGGATTGATTTTAAATGCAGTGAACGAGTGAATAATCACTGGCTCGTTCCCTACACTGTAAAATATTGAGAGCTTTTTCACTCAGACATTCTAAGTAAATTTTACAGGAATAATTTTTGAGTAAATTTTACTCATTTAATGAATTAAAAAAAGACACTCAAAGAAAGTTAGCTTTTACTTTTTCCACAAAGCACATGGCTTACACAAGGTTACTCAATGTGATTGAGGATCAAAACAACATCCTCCAGATTTAAAGATGGCCACTCTACACGTGAGATACAGCTCTGCGACTGATAGTATATTGCTGGAATCTCCCTCTGCCTTAGAATTTCTGAGTGAAAAAACTTTACTAGGGTTTTTCAAACGAATATCACTCGACATTTTTTACAGTGTACTTCCAGAAGAATGCTTGGTGAAGGGTGTAACTGTGGAACTCATTCTCTGTTCAGTTCAGTCCGTCTTAAGCAGCGCACATTGTTTGTCAGAATCTGCCCCCAAGGCGTTCGGCATCCCGCTGTCGCAGGTCATCGCCAATGACCGGGCCTTCAAACGGCGTCAGGATGCCGTCAAGGAGAGCCGGCGGGACTGCTTGGAACTAGAGGCCAGCATCCTGCGCTTCAGGGCTGAGAAGCGGCAGCTGCTCTCGGAGGGCACGCGTCCCTCCCCGCCCGCTAACTCTGTGGCACCTGTGCCGCCGCACTCCGTACTGGACAGCGTCGGGCGAGGAAAGAGACGGGTAACACCGCACTCATCCAAATCATGGTAATCCGCAAAAACTGAATCGAGGCAACAGTCAGAGGTTTTGAAAGAAATTGTAGACAGAGAGGACTTCTGATTTGAAAGAGGAAATCCAACCCTGTCACTAGTTGATTTCACCATGATTGTGAAAGTGGCTACTACTGGCTAGCAGCTAGCTGTGAGCATTAGCAACAAGTGCCAGATCTCCACCGCCCTGCCAACACCGGTTGCCGGTCCGCAAAAGTTATGGATTTGTATGAAACGGTCCCTGGTGGAAAAAAGGTTTAATCGAAAAAAATTCCAATAAAAAAAAAAAATGCTGAATCACTTACTCCTTTCTACCTTGACATTCGGTCAATCTCGGCTTGATTGATCACAGTGCCGTAATAATGTAAATCAGTTCATTGTGTATCACTTGGCAGGCAGCATTTGTAGCTTCCGATTTCAACAAGACATTTTGCCAAAGATGTTCATTCATCAGCCCTCATGACCACCCTAAAAACAGTACACTTGCCTCCTTTCTGTTTTGCCGGACCTTTACCCAGAACAGAACTCAATATAAATCGTACTTCTGTCAACTTCGCTGCTGTCCCAGGGCGGCCTCTCCGTGGATTCTATTTCCGACCTGGTGGAAAGTCAGTCCCGCTTGCTGGAGGCGCTGCAGCTCTCGCATCCGGCAGAGCTGGAGCTGAAGAAGGGTGGCGGCGGCTCATCGGAGGGCAGGAGCCAAAGCAGACTGAGCCTCAACCCCGTCTACCCTCAGGTGCCCCGTGTTCTGGAGCGCTGCTGCGGCCACATCGAGGCCCACGGTGAGGCGGCCGTCCTCTCGTCTTTGTCACGCGGTCCTGCCGGCATTGCTGACTCGCGTTCCGTCCCTTCAGGTCTTCAGACTGTGGGCATCTTCCGAGTCGGGAGCTCCAAGAAGAGGGTTCGGCAGGTGAGCTCACTTCCTGGTTGCCGCGGTAACAAATGCAGTCGACGTTACCATCCTGTCCTAATCCCCCTCCCGCCGCAGCTGAGGGAGGACTTTGACGCGGGCGTGGACGTTCAGCTGGACGAGGAACAAAGCGTGCACGACGTGGCTGCCTTGCTCAAAGAGTTTTTGCGGGACATGCCGGATCCGTTGCTCACCAGAGAGCTCTACCCCGCCTTCCTGCACGCCAACCGTACGCATGCACGACAACTATCCTAGCATTGAATTCTTCTGAGGAACAAAGATACATAATTCGTGGTAGATAAATCATTTCCACCTGATGGGTTTTATTTCTGTGGCTGCGGTCCAGTCCTCGGAGGAACGGAGCAACTCCAGTACCTGCGGCACCTCCTCTACCTGCTGCCTCCCTGCAACTGCGACACGCTGCTGCGCCTCCTCACTTTCCTGCACACGGTGCACAGTTTCGCCCAGGACAGCGTCGGCATCAACGACGAGGAGGTCAGTGGTGCGATGTCGCAGAATCCAAATACTTTGTCACTCTACTTGAGTCGATCTGGATTTTGAAAACAGATATCCGTACTTTTAATCCCTCACTGTCGTTTTCCAACCTGCGTGGATGACAACTCGATCTTTGGCCTGCCCGCTCATGAACTTGCCGGCTCTCCGACTGGCACAGATCCCCGGTAACAAGATGACGGCGGCCAACCTGGCGGTCATCTTTGGGCCCAACCTGCTGCAACGGGAACGAGGAGGGGACGTCAGTCCGCAGGCTGTGGGCATCGAGGACAGCACGGCGATTATTAACGTCACTCTGGTGCTCATGCAGAACTACAGGAGACTTTTCATGGTGATTCACTTTTTTCGCGTTCTGTTTCATATTCATATTTATAATAGATAGAATACATATTTAATTTATTCACTCCCAGCCAAGTAAAAAAAATTGATCTTTAACGTCTTTAGCCGTCAATGGCAGTAAATGAGTTAAAGGGCTGCCTTGAAGTGTGAGAGACTTTGAGCTGTTCAACGCAACTCCTCGGTGAAATTTGCTGTTTAAGCGTACTCACGGTTGTATATTCTTTATCCTCCGCGGAGAACGACTCATATTAGCGTCGTACTGATGACCTGAGAGAGGAGTTGGGACATCTCAATGAAGCGATATGAATCCCACTTGGTTGTGTTCCTCCGAATTATTCCAGCGTGTCCCGTAGGTGTCAGCGGAGCTGCAACAGGAAGTCCTGGTGAGCCTTATCCAGAGCGACCCCGACATCATCGACTATCTGCTCCGCCGCAAACTCAGGTGACGACGATCATCACTTTGATTACAAACGCATGTCTAATCCCGCTCGACTCCGTCCCTGCAGCAGCAGTTACATGACAACGGAGAGCGCCGACAGCTTGGGAGCCCGCCGGGACACGGGAGCGTCTCTGGACTCAGTCGGGGCCTCCAGTGGGAGTCTATCCCCGACCTTGATGGAGCCCCGCTCGTCTCTGGAGGGCGGCCTGAGCAGCGAGGTCTTCCTCAGCGTGCTCAAGATGAACCAGAGCAGGAAGCAGCACGACAACAGATACGGTACGCTCCCCGTAGACCTCTGCTGATGACATCATCAGCATTCAAACCGAGGGCCTCGTAGCCCTTAGAAACGAGGTGAAGATCTTTATGTGCCAGCAGGAGACGTCCAACCCGGGAAGTCCATCCGACACATACGACAATTCCACTCCCACCACAACCTGCTCAGTCTGGCCCAGCCCGCCTTATGCTCCGTGACTTCCGCCTCCACCTCTAGTCGGCAGCACCCGGCCGACACGGGCAACGTTTGGGTGAGGCAGGCGCCCCCCGAGGAAGGCAAGACCAGCTTCTGGGACTTCTTCACAGGGAAAGGCTCGGGCTCCGAGACTTTGGTGTGATGTTGGCGGTGGCGCAACAACACTACAAAATGTTCACAAAAACTGTGTGGCTGTGATAGGAAGGAATCCTCACATGTACATACCGTAATGTACTTTTTTTTTTTACATTTTAGAGCTCCATGAACAACTACAACTATTTAGTCTGATTTGTTTTCTGTAAAATTCAATAAAGTGTCCACTGTAAACGTGAGTTAAATCTATGCTTGTTTGTTTTGCTGAGGGAGTACGACGTAAAAGTCCCATTTTAATGTATCGTGTAAAAGGTAGTAGTGTGCCTTGCCCCACCCCATCATGTATTAAACGGTACATAAACGTCATTTGTAACATTTCACAAAACATCTGCAAGCACTTGTCAATTTTGTGGATTGTGGTGCAAAGGTGGAGCTAATTTACATAATCTCTTCGTCCATGGCTTCAAACGAAGGCAGGACATCATATAAACGCTATAAGGTAAGCAGAGCTGCAGTGTTTGCAGGGGTGGGCAAAGTTTTTGATTGGCGGGCCACAATGAGTTCTAAAATTTGACAGAGGGGCCGGACATGGAGCAGATGGGATGGAGTGTTTTGGTCACCTCACCTCATCGGACAAAAGAAATACATTTAATTTCAAATGAAAACGAACAAAAGGTTTAAAACAATATATGTCTTTAAAAGAAAATAAAACATTAACAAGGTTTATTCATTTAATTTTTTTCCAGTTTGGCAGGCCGGACTAAAACGTTTAACGGGCCACAAGTGGCCCCCAGGCCGTAGTTTGCCCACACCTGCTCTAAGAAGTGGCGGTTGTGGTACTGATCAATAATTAGTGCTGTGACGCTCCATTCTTTTGTGTATTTTGACCCAATATTGTCAAAGCTTTTTTTTTTTATTTATTTTTTTTACTTATTCAAATTGATTACTGTTGAACCATTCGAGAGCAGCATTTGACGAAATAAAGCACCATAACAATAGTCAAGGCCATATATTAGATGATTGAGTTTAATTATTCATATATTGAATAATTCCACCATGTTTGGTCTCATTTGAAGCACACATTTATTTACGCTTCTGATAATATCTATATATGTACACATGCACACTCTCCCCAAATGAAAGTAAAAGCAAATTTCACATCTCCCAAGGGCCATCAGTGAAGTGTGACAGCCAAGTAAAATGAGTAAAACATTCATGATATCATGAATATTTAAATAACGTCATATGCCTTGATTGAATTTGTGCACTTTGAGTCTTCCCCAAAACGACACGTGTGGCAAGCTAGCATTTCTTCACTTTCGGGGTGAATCCACCAATGCTGAATATTTATTTATGGAACTTTTATTTATCCAGGTAAGGCAACTGACGACAGATTCTCATTTGCAATGCCGACCTGGCTGCAAACGGCAAAGTCAACCAAAATGTGCAGGAGGGGATTGGGGTGAGGGGGGGTCCACTGGACAGTTCAGCACAGCAGTCGTGGAAGGAAGCGTGACTGCCGCCGTGCTCTGATTGGACCCCGTTGCTGTGCCCGAGTTTGCCGTTCGGCAACGGAACGTTCAGAGCGACTGAGTGTCGGGTTAACGCTGGCGTGCCGGAAGCCCTTCAGCGAGGTTAACGCGTGTGAAACGCAACACAAAGACTTCGGAAATTCACGCGAGACCTCTTTGGAGTCACCAGGGAAGGAGGGGCCGCGTGAGCCGTGAGCGTGTCACGAAACGGAATGCTCCCAGCTAATTTCACACGCTCGAATATGCAAACCTAAAAAGAGTCCTGTTAGTCGCTGAGCTCAGGCGTGGCTCGCGGCCGTCTTCCCGGAGGCCGCCGGGATGTCTCAATCAATCCCGGGTGGCGATCTGGCGCTAAACTCCGACTGCGGGGAAAAAAAAAAAAAAAAAAAAGGCCAGACCGCTCTGCTCTCGCGCTCTCCGTCGCTTGAATCTCAACGACGGGCCGCTTCAGTCTCTGGACTGGTAGAAGAGGATGTATCCCGATTCGGAGTTTTTGGAAATGTCAGACGTCAGACCGTAGAACTCCTCGATGGCCTGCGCGTCGATTTTCTGCAGGAAGAACACAAGATTGTTTGAGAAAATGATCCAGTGTTTGGATGAGAGGCAAGACACCGGACGACAGAAGCACCTCGACAATGTCGTCGTCGAAGAGAAGCCAGAAGCCGTGGCTCTTGACGATGGTGATGTAGTGACCTCGGTTGGGCCCGCTGCGGGGGACACGGCACGAGTGAGCCAAACAGAAAGTGTCAGACAAGGCGAGCCGGAGGTCCCAGTTGCGTCCCACCTGCCACAGTGCACCACCACGGCCACCAAGTCGTACATGCGGTCCGGGTTGGTGGCGTCTCCCGACGTGTTGAACAGGCGCAGCTCCAAAGGGAAGACCACGCGGTAGGACAGTTTGGTGTAGCGGTGCAGCTGGTCCATGTACTTGAAGCGTTTCAGGTGCAGCGCCAGGATCATTGGCAGCTTCTTCACTCTCATCCTGAGAAGAGGAAACCTGTCTAACCCGTGCAAAAACTCACCACCAAACACTTGCGAAAGAGCAGCCAACCTTTTTTGGGCTTCCTGTTTGCTGCGGCACTGCTCACAGTAGTACTTGCACTCACTGCACAGAGTCTCCGTGTTGCTGAAGCCCCTGCAAGGTCCAGAGAGGAGACGGTCAAAGAGCCAGTCACATGGACTCCTTAAGATCTATCTACTAGTATGTCTAATTTGTCCTCAATAAATAAGACAATTAAGCGGACGTTGAGAATCACCAGGGAACAATGTTAGAACCACTGTACTTTTCACGAATCATCCATCCATCCATCTTCTGTTCCGCTTCTCCTCACAAGGGGGGGTGCTGGAGCCTATCCCAGCTATCTTCGGGAAGTAGGCGGGGGACACCCTGAACTGGTCGCCAGCCAATTGCAGGGCACACAGAGACGAACAACCATCCGCACTCACACTCATACCTAGGGGCAATTTACAGTGTTCAATCGACCTGCCATGCATGTTTTTGGAGTGTGGGAGGAAACCGGAGTACCCGGAGGAAACCCACGCAAGCACGGGGAGGACATGCAAACTCCACGCAGGATGGCCGGAGCCGGGATCGAACCCACGCCCGATGCTGTCTCTCACTGTGAGGCGGCACCTTTCACTAATCAGGCACCAACAAATTTCAACTTTAATAGTAAACCATTGTTTTGTGTACCACTCGTACATTACAAACTGTAATAATTAACATCTAGTGCTTTCACTAGAAACATAAATTTGGTAACGCTAACTAATGCGGCTTTCTATGACTGCACTAGTACATTCTAGATGAGGATTATTGCCGTCACCTTAGGCAGTGCGTGATAGAAGTGTTCTGCTCCACGTCCACAGACAGATCCAGGAAGTCCTCGTCCTTGCTGCTCACCTGCAACAGTGGTGTGACATCATCATCACCATCACCAGCCACACAGCCTACTAAGACGATTCACTGACTGTAGTTTAGGTACCACAACCGGTGAATTCATCACGTGTGCCGTGGGAAATGATCTAATATCACTGAACTGGACCGAAATTGATTTATTGACGGCAAATAACGTAGTGAGGCAAGCAGGAGTGTTAACTTTGGCATCTTCGTGCCACAGAATTGAGCTGAAGTGAATTTGACGGGTTTCATTTAGACAAAAGTAATGCTTTACGACCATCACGTGGCATTTGGTGCACAAGAAATGTGTTGAATGAGTTGAATAATTTTATTGAGACAAAATTAGTGCATTGCCGCCATCTAGTGCAATCTAAAGGCAATTACAAAGCTTTTGGAGGGAATCAATTTCTTCGATCACGGTATCTTTGGTCATCTATGCCAGACATGTACAGGAACCGGCAGAACAATTCAGGGCTCTTCCAATAATTGGCGTGTTGCCATTGATACAGCCCAATAAAATCTTTTGGTTCAATGACATCGGACCAGATCTCGCTTCATGTCAATTGACATGAGACAGGCGTTATTTCATGTCACTCACCGCTTCACAGTTAAGGCAGCGTGTCTCGTTGGTTAGCGTTCCCTGGAAGATCTCGTGGACCCACGTCTGCTGCGCCTCCTTCCCGCCTTCGCCCTCTCCACCTCCTCCTCCTCCGACGACGACTACCTCGCCGCCTCCTCCGCCGCCATTCTGCACCAGCTTTCCGTTCTGCTGCCCCTCCTGGCTCTTCTCCTCCTGGAGCAAGTCTGCGATGGTGTTGAGGAGGTAGTTGAGGAACTCGTGGGCATCTTGCTGCATGTAGTTGTCGAACAGTTCTGCAGGGAGAAGGCGGGATGCGGTCCAGTCAAGTCCACTTTTATTATCTGGCGCCAAATCACGACAGAAGTTATCTCCAACTCCGGTAATGCATTATTACCAAGTGACATGTGACTCCAGATATGTACATTTTTGAGTAACGACTAATCTAAGGCATGTAATCAGACTACAGTTACTTTTCTAATAAGTAGAATGCATCGACTTCCATATGTAGGTTATTAATATATAATTTAATATAATATAATACAGGCGGACACCTGTACCTAACACTATAGTCCTCAGTGCTCACTAAAGTCAAAGAAATAATTATTCATTATGGAACATAAGAAAGGGAAATTTTACTTGAACAATATTGAAATGCATTGTAGGAGTATCCAACTTGACATTCCCGCCTGAGGGTGTGACATCATCGTTTTCAGCACATTGACGACGCGTGTGTGCATAGATAGCAAGGGAGGAAGGCGAGACAGTCGCGTTTTTAAGATGGAAATACAGTTGCGTTTACATGTTGTTTGACAGCAAAAAAAAAAAGAAAAAAAACAACAAAAAAAAAACATTCAAGGTTTGTTGAACACTCCGTGCTGTTACAGAGTGTTATCTAGCTTCAATAACGGTACATGAAAATTAAAAAACAAAGATTGCTGCGCATATGCACTCAAGCTCAAAGAGAAAGACCAACCAGATTGTGTGAGAGCAGATTTAATCGTTGTAAAAAATTATATTATTATATATTATATTATAAATGTTGATTAGAAATTATTTTCAAAATGTTTAGAGATTATTTTCAAAATATTTTTTAGATGAAATTTAGAAAGTGTGTCTCTAACTTAAATACCTTTCAAAATGAAGTCATCTGTTAAGTAATTAAGTGACTTTTTCAAGATAACTAAACTGTGACAACACTGTCAGTGCAGCACTAATTTTAGGGAGGAGGGAATGATAAATGATTCATCGTTCCCTACTTCATAATCCCTCAATTTTGATCTTATGTTTTAGTCAAGTTTTACATAGTTCACTAAGGAAAAAAAAAGTGCCAACCATTTTCCTTTCTCAGCCGAGAGATGAATTTCTTAGGAGGGATGACTCCCACTTTCTTCTTCTGCGTGGCGATGCTGTTGAAAAGGTCGGCCAGGCAGGTGAGGAGAGACTCCTTACGTCGGGGCTGCACCTGCAAGCGCAAAAATTGGCAGGTGTCAGAGAAGTGAGCCAAGCGGTACTCCGCCAGACTCACTCTACGACGCTTTACCTTGTAAGCCAACACCTTCTCTCTGAACGGGCGACAGAAGTAGAGAGCCTGCAGCACTGAGTTACAGTAGCAGGTGTTGCCAAACTGGGGAACAGAGACATATTTGTTGCAACAAATTGCACATCAAAGTGGAGACAAGAGTGAGATACTGACATTGACCAAGCCAAAATAGTGCTCATTCACGGGAAACTGTTCTGGTCCAATCTCCTTCTCCAAGGCAGAGGCATTGGCGCCCTGTGGAGGACAAAAAAAAATATTCAGAAGGAGTGAGTCCAATTAAGTGTAAATTTGTGTGAAATGGCCATTTTTATTAGTAACCCGTTGGCCAATTAAAGGGCTTCCCAAGTCGCAGACGAAAGCAAATAGCCGGTGAAAGATGCTGAGATATAATCAAGTCACACCAACCAGACTTATCAGTTTGGAAAAACTGTCATTTTGAGGAAATATTGTCACCTTGCTGCACAAAGCTATTATTATTTTTATTATGTCGTATGAATGACAACACGGGTTATTCATAGCATTTGCCATCGAGTGCAAGAGCATTTTATTGTTTTGTCTGTCACAATATTGTAAATAGATGACGCAGATGATGAAGCTAAATTGTTGGCAAGCAACCCGTCATTTTCGGATCATTAATCAAATAAAATTAGGTGATTGGGTGACTCCTCACGGCAGATTGGGAATCCGAGTCCTAAAGACAACAAGTACACTTCGGACTCTTATTTCCTTTTCAACTTTGACCTTATCATGAAGCACATGTTGATCAGCAACTCCCAAAGCTCGTTTCGTCCGCCTTCTCCACGCGTGGAAACATTACAGCTTCCATCACATGACAGGCGGTGGAAATCATGATCGTGCTAACGTCCAACCCAACATGAATGGCAAGGGAAGAGCGAGAAACAACTTTAACCCAAAACGTAGAGTCACAGAGCGGTGGATACGAGCATTAAAGTGCTGCGGGGCTCACTGACGTCCCCGCTTCTGGTATGTATACAAAGCGAAAGTAGTGCTTAAAGCATTAAAAGTGTGTTGTTGTTATTGTGTAGTGGGTGTTTAGCAAGCAGGCTAGTGCGGCGGCTAGCTTATCGCCCACAGCAAAGAGCGGAGCCCAAAATGCCAAATTCTTACCATCGTACAAATCGAAGCGATCTTTCGGACTGTCATCAGTATTTCCATCCGTGCGCCGCCATGTTGGACCAAACCCTGACGGTGAAATGTCCACTGTCCTGCCGAAGAGGCTGTCCAGTTCCGGGAGAGGCTGGAATGATTCGAGGCTTCAATGCTTCAAAGCTTACTTTGCCCCGTACGCACCATGCACATGGAGAAGATGACGCCTAAAACGCTACAACGCACGTCCGCGGTGCCGCCACATTGGATGTGGCAATGTAATAAAAAAATCCCTTTTTTATCTTTCGATTGACTTGAATTTATTACTCCGATTAATGGCAAAGTCTGTATTTTCATTTCTTATTGGATCTAATTTAGAGGGGAAGTAAAAAAACCTCATATAATGTGCATATAATGTGTGATAAGTGTGAATGTGTTCAAAATTACCCAAATCACATTCAAACTCGCGTTAAATGGAAGTCAGCACACAACTGTCATCTTTTAGTACGGTGAAGGTTTTGTGCTGACACTGATGTTTTTTTTAGGTTTTTTTTATTGCAATCCAATCAACACAACATTACAAACAACATGCAACATCAAACAAAATAACATACACATATAAAAAAAACAACATTCATGACAAGCAGAGACTAGCCCCAACTCTGCTAAGCCACGCGTCTTCAAAAAAATTGATGACGTGGAGAGTTAAAATCACCAGATTGTTTGCCGCCACATCCAATATGGCGGAGGGCGGATGTATGGCCAAATCAAAGCCAAGTTGTCTGCGTAAATATTCTACATCCATTATTAAGGTTTCGATTGCCCGGGTTACTACGGTTATCAAGTTGGACAGGGCACGCCTTTTTCCCTTCACTCGAGTGAAATGAACAATTCCTTTCCTTTCACAACTATAGTTGCTTGACTATTCATATCGCCCCCCCTCTTCCTCCACACATCTCAAATAGCATTTCACACAATTTATTTATATATTAATTTTTAATGACAATTGTTTTATTTTGATGGTAATTTAAGAAAACTTCCTGCTGTGTTCGCAATGTGGAACTTGATGCCACAACTTGCCATGCTGTGACAAATTGGAGAGAGTTCGTATAAATTTTGGACAAGGATAGAAAACGCAGGTGGTGCCGAAACAACATCTACTGTTGCTTTACTTCATATTGGTCGTATTGCTAGCTGACAACCAACCAGAGTGATCAATTGTCACTGACGGCTGACGCCATTTTGAAAACTACGATCACTGGCCCATTCATTTACATCACATCAAAAACCACAATGACTCAAAAATCTCTTCATTCTTAAAAGTTCGAAATGTTTCTTTTTACTTAGCTTTGTTCCTTTTATTATGAGCATGTGTGCAAGATTGGTATATTTGTGTGCGTTTGATTACAGAAAACTGTGACTGTGGATGGTATGATAAAAAGTGACTTCTCAGCCATGTTCTTGACGTGTGATGGAGTGATAGTCATGATTTAATAAGAAAATAAATATAAAGTTATGGCATGGCTATATTCATTTTGATTATTGCCACCTTGTTTAAAAATTATCAGAAAAGTCACAGCTGTCCGAATATTCCCTTTGGTGTGGGTGTGGCCTAGAGTGTCAAGCATTGACCCCGGCCCCCACGCGAACAGAGGCAAAGCACCACAGACTGCAAGCATGGTCGCAGTGAAAACATGGGCTGACTTTTTACTAATAAGGACATCTTCTATATGATTAAGTGGAATGGAGTGGATTATGACACACAACAGAGCAGCATGTTGGCGAAATTTGGTGTGTTTTTTTTGTTTTGTTTTTAATTCTTTCCATGTTTTTAATTTGGTGTGACTCGTTGGATTAAAATGTTTTTCAGAGTGCAAGTGGTAATAAATCGCTTTTGTGTGATCCTAGATAATGGGCTGTTTTTTTGCTGGGGTCAAGTCAGTAAACTAGAAGTGCACTTGAGGACTTTTTCATTGTCTCAACTCAACTTTATTTATATATTGCTTTGGCAACAGCCGCAGCTGTAATTAAGTGTTTTACAGAAGATGACATCTTACATTTACAAGATAAAGTGTTTCATTATATAATGGCTGGATGGATATCGCGATCATAATAAACGCCCCCCGCTCCCATTCCTGCATTGTTGTTTGAAGAAGTTAAAGATGAAAGAGGAGAGATTCACCAGTGGATCTGGGACGGGATGACAATTCCTTCACTCGTGACGGAGGCAGACGCGCTACGTTTGAAGATTGTAGACGGAGTTTGTCTTAATGAGGACCATGGGCAGTGAGGTTGAGGTCTGTCGTGGGTGCAACGGACAAGCGGCGTACATGAAGATCCCGATGAAGCAAGTGGAACGCGAGATTAAGAAGGCTTTCAAGGAGCTTCGTTGCTTCCTGCTGGTTGAGGTTGAGGGCAGGGTTTGTCTGGTGTGAGGGAGGAAGAACCGAGGGAGAGCCGGAGGACGACGGAGACTTATAAAAATATACAAAAGATTTCCAGTGAGCTTGCTTATTTTTGCGTGATGAAATTCATCTGCAAATAATTCCACTTGCAGTTTGCGTTCCGACTCAAAGTCAGTGATGTTTTGTACACTAGTTATTCTCCTAAAATGGTATTTTAAATGGATTGATCTGTTCAATAAACAGAAAAATAAAAATAAAAAAATGGAATTAATATTATTGAGTAAGAAATAATTCAATCTGGGTGAAATGTCATGCTGTAGTTTGCCAACATTTCATAAAATAATTAAATGTGACTTTAATTATTGAGCTTTTTTTTTATTTTTTTCAATCCTTATTTCAATATTGAAATATTTTTTTCAATTCAATATTTTGCTCTGTGAATACATACTGTAATAACTGTGTAATTATTTCAAGTTGTATATTTAAATATTTATTAAAACGTCAATACATGTCAATATTTGATTCAGTATTGTTTCACTGTTTTTAAAAAAGGAATATTCAATACCACTTTTTTTCAAAATGATACCAGTACGAGTGTTCACTCTTTGAGAACTCATCGATACAGAGTAATTCTGACGTATAAATTTTAATTCAACACAATGACAAAAACTGGTAAACAAAAAAACTTTTTTTTTTCTGATTCGACAATGTGTCAAACCTTGAAATTGGTATCAGTACGGATGTCATGTATTATTATTATTATTATTTTTTTTTTTTAATTTTATAATTCCTCACTATTTATTTATAAATACACAATATTTATTTAATGACTTAACTCTTAAAATTTCACTTCAAAATATATCCCCACCACGTAGCTCCGCCTCTGAAATCAACCAAAAATGGGCTTTGAAAAAAACTTTTCCTTTTTGGGGCGGTCCATTGAATGAAGTTTGCCTCCTCCTCGTCCTCCTCTTCCTCGTCATTCTCCCTGCACCGTGCAGTGCTCATTGCCCCGTGCGCACGATCCTCCCGCCTCCACCCGGACTGGCCTGGAGCTTGTATTCGCTTTTGGAGCATTACCGCATGCGTTTGGCGCAGCTTTCAAGTGTTGCCCTGCAAGCAGAAGCAGATCCAAGGATAAGCGAGCTGGGACGTTCTGGGAATACTGGACTGACTTGTCTTCGGCGCTGTGAGGAGGAAGAGGAGGAGGGTGGTCTCTTTCCCACACGGAGCCGAGGTCAATGCTGCTGGTTGGAGCGACCCCTTCCCTGCACCGGGAGCCATGAACAACAGCGGCTCCGCCAACTTTCTGCTGCTGCCCATCCCCGAGTACCCGATACCGGACTGCGTGCCAAACAAGACGGTGAAAATCGTGGTGCTCGGGGCAAGCAACGTCGGAAAAACTGGTGAGTGAGTCCAATGCAAATGTTTGAATTGCCAGCTGGGTTCAAGTGTGACAAGTGAGGGATGATATTAATTCCTTCCTCTGGGATTACTGAGGGTTTATTGCAAGGGGGGTGTTCAAAACCTTCTCCAAAGATCGTTCGTATCTTGAATCGCATCAAAATACATTTTTTCAACATTTTTCTTTGACGAGAAAAAAATGCATTAATGTACAAACCGTTTTCACACATTGCATATGATTTATTGTGAAGCGACACGACCCGAGTCTCATAATTGGTGATGTCAGGCTGCAAAAGACCACCTGGTCTTCGTTTGGACCCCCCCCCCCCCCGGTTTATTTTCACTCAATGAACTTTTTATTGTCATTTTCCTCGTGTATTCGATGACCTGCCCTGGTGATCGTTGCATCAGTTTTCCACTTGGGACTTTGAACCTGTTTGTTTGAGACTCTTCCCAAAAAGGGAAATTCCGGTTTCGCTGACAACAAACGGTGACACGGAGGTCATCGCATTTGTTTTCTAAAAGCTCGCTCTGATTTTTTTCCAGCTCTCATCGTCAGGTTTCTGACAAAACGCTTTATTGGAGACTATGAAGCCAACACAGGTGCGCTCTACTCCCGAAAGGTCACCCTGGACGGTGAGGAGGTGTCACTTCAGATCCAGGACACGCCCTGCGTGGCTCTGCAGGTACGCGCTGGGTGCTTCCCGTCAGGGCCGTGCTGTTGACAGATAAGCGACATGCCACTTTCTGTTTGTGCACACTTATCTCCAAGTGAGGTCAGGAATGTGAAGGGACAGGATGTGATTTTTAGGCCGTTCCGCCGGCTCGCCGTCACTTTCGGGGGAGCAGCGTGTTTACAAAGCCGGGTCCTCTGAGACGCTTGCTTCCGACGTTGGCACGATAACGAGGGCTGAGGAAGCCCCTCCTTGTGGCGCCATGGCGGGCTGTGGAACTTTGATGCCACCACACGAGTCGCTAAGGGCTTCCTGTCAATTTTTGCAAAACCGTTTCACACTCTTAATATCCCGTCTATAAATTGACTTCAATTCTCATGGAAAAGTTCCTGTCATTTTGCCGCCCGACCCTCCACAGACATGTCCTCCATTCCCAAACACTTGATGATTATTTGTGCGCAGGACGACGCCGAGGGCCTCTACTGCCAGGAGCAGATCAACAGGTCAGGCGACCGCCGGCGCACGCGTGTTGACTTTGCGAACGCTTTGCTGACACGCTTTCCAACCGGCAGGTCCATCTACTGGGCCGACGGCTACGTGCTGGTCTTCTCCATCACGGACCACAGCAGCTATCGCACCATCCGGCCACTGTACCAACACGTCAGACGCATCCACCCCTCGGGAAACATTCCCGTCATACTGGTCAGTGGCAAGTTTGGATGCCAACCAGTGCTGCTTCCGCTCGACCGTATATTTTTTTTTTAACTTCCTACTCATTCACTGCAAGCCCAGATAAAATGAATGTACTTTTTGACGGCTTTATCCGTCAATGGTACTGAATGAGTTTATGTATGAAATCCTCAAAGGCAAATTCAGTGTAATGGCTACAGCATCATCTCGAAACATGACATGAGACGCCATTTTGGATTGATTTCAGGAACCAGGTCTTGGAATTCCGAACACTTTCCTAACATGACACAGCCCGCCACTGCTACTTTTCTCATGCTCGTCCTCCCAGACTGTTGCGTCCCTGCAGGTGAGCCTTTGATAATCCCGCTAATCTGATGTGCTGCGTAATCTGTTGCAGATCGGCAACAAGAGTGACCTGCTTCGAGCGCGGCAAGTGCCGGCGGACGAAGGCGAGACGTTAGCGTCCTCTCTAGGTGGGAGCCGCTTACTGCGTATTTTGCGTGATGTGGTTCCGTCAGGATTGAAAAAGAATTTGTCCAATTGGAGAGATGATGGGGGGGGGGAAAGTGCTTGCGGCGAAAATAGACGTGAATCCTGCGCCTTCCCGCAGGCGGCGTTTACTTTGAGGCCTCAGCCAGGGAGAACCACGAGGGCGTCCACACGGCTTTCCTGCAGCTGTGTCACGAGGTGCGCTTCCATTAGCCGATGCCCGGTGGATGTTTTTGTTTGTGGGTCACGTGATGTCTGTGGCGCAGGTGTCCCGGGCGTTGGGCGGAGGAAACGGCGAGAAGCGAAGAGGAGGTCTCCACCTCGCCCGGCCCAAATCTCCCAACATGCAGGAGCTGAAGAGGAGATTCAGGCAGGTCCTCTCCTCCAAAGTCAAATCGACAACTGCTCTCTGACGGCACGGGAGAAGCCGCATCACCGCGGAGAGGCGCCCCAGGACATTTTTTTTTTTTTCAGTATTTTTGTTAAGAGCACAATCTGTCGGCATCAGGCAGCCGGATCGAGATTCATGTGTACTTTCCAGAAGCGGCCGTCTCCTCTCGGTGCGGTTTTGGACGAAGCTGTGAGCAGGCACGCTCAGATTCCCGGCCTGCTAGGATGAGAACTTACTTTTGTGAAATGTTCACTGTCGTCTTTTTGTCTTCTCTGCAACAAATGAAGTACGATTGAAATAATTTGGCGTGGTTTTTTTTCTTGTTTTTTTTAAAATTCTATATCGTTTTAGATCCAGTTGGATGAAAACGAATAATCATGGTAAACGGCGACCCCCGAGGATGGAAAAAGTTGCAAAGAAGATGAAAAATAGAAGTGACCCCGATCATATCGTGCTACGAGGCTAAAGCGGAAAGTTAAGCCTAACAAAACAAACCATAGTGACAAGTCTGGAATCAAGCCGGCCTTCCACTTTTTTTTTTTTTTTTTTTTTTTTTGGGGCTCGGACTGGCCCATCCAATGAAAACATTCATCGTCACCCGCTGTCAGCTCATCTCACGTTACGCGCACTTCTCAATCCCACGCAAATGTTTCCAATGGAAGCACACGAACCAAACAAACAAACTGCTTTTACTGTCACTAAAAGAAAGAAAGGAGTTCGAACATGGTGTGTGTGTTGTGCGTGCAAGCTGGACATTCTCATGACCTCCTAGGAGCCCCCCCAAATTGCCATTTTTCTTCTTCTGGAATGTGGCTGGCTTGCTGAGCCTCTTCCTGAAACCCTTCACTGCACACGCTCGTACACGTGACCCCCCCCCCCCCCCCCCCTCCAACTCGGGACCTTCTTTTCCCTTTGACCCTGAAAGGGCAGCCAGGCTCCAGGAGAAGAATGCGAGGAAAGGCGCCGATAAAAATCATTCAAAGTCCAGAGAGGCCAATTGATTAACACGGAGAAACAGATGTGGGTGTGTACTTTGCATTTATTAGAGGGCAGCTAATGTGACATTTATGAGGTCACATTTTGGAATGGAGCACTCGTGTAATGTTCCCTTTTTGGGCCGAGGCAGTAAGCACCCAAGATGAAAACGGGAAACGTTTGGTGATCAGAACATTTGGGAAAAGTGGTTAAATCTATCGCTGGTTGCTCACGTTAGCAGGTTCGATAGAATTTTCTATTTGGGCTTCGGTCCGGCGACCGCTGTAGAAATGTTGAAATCTCGATTTAAGATTTATTATTTCGACGGTCTCGCATTCGGTTAAATAACACTTAGTATGCAAATTGGCTCTTGCTCAGAACCACACCTGACATCTGGATTTTGGCCTGTTTTATTGCCGCTTCTCCACTCTCCTCGTCATCTCACATATAAAGGCGTCGACTTGTATGCGTAGCGTTTTTCTGATTGTTTCAAGGAACGGGAAAAGACGAAAAAAAAAGCCCAATAGTAGACAAAAAGCATACATCTGCTTCCCAAGTTGTGGGAAAACACTTCATCAAGAAGCAGTGTGGCTGACACAAGCCAGCTGTGTGTGTGTGTGGGTGTGTGCGTGTGTGTGCGTGGGTGTGTACTAAAATTAAGTGGACCTCACAATTGGCAAAGACGAGTATGTGTGTGTGTGTGTGTGTGTGTTGGAAGAAACAGGAAGTGAAGAGGCTAACCAGAGCCCACTGAGGGCGATTGCAAGGTGTGAGATTCCAGCGGGCGAATTTGGGAAAATGAGAAGAACCAAAAGGAGTTGAACGTTTGGGGTCTGTAAATATATTAGCAGTGACTTTGAAATGTTTAGACTTTGTGGCGCGTACTTAAGTTGTGTCTATTTTTGCCTCTCCCAGGAGGCAACACGTTTCCTCCTCTTCCCACGATACCAACATGTCGGCGGGGGCTTCAAGCTGACTTGTGAGCAGTTTTTTATCGGAAAGGTGCAAAAAGGTAAGTTTGATTTGAATGTGATTTGTCAACAATGATGTCACAGAACGTCAAGCTAAATTTCACCAAAAATCCAGATGTTGGGGTAAGTAGGGAATTTGCCTCTACGCATTCATCAATCCCTAATCTCTGATTTAGACATTTCCATCTGATATGAAAAACAATTAGTGATGTCATTGCATTTGCATAATTACAACACGTCAGCTGGTGGATCGTCCGCAATTAATATCAAACAAATAGAGAGTGCTGTGCTTGAGGAGAAGCGCAAATAATTTTTGTTGATTTTAAATAAATGGAAATGCAATTAATCCGTTGCAGCCCCTCCCCCCCAAAAACAACACCATAATTAGTTTTTTTACGTATTTTTTCATAAGAGACATTACACTTAACTGTATTGTAGTGTATGTAAAATCAGAGTAATAACATTTGCTTTCCACTTAAGATGCAAACGCAGAAAATGAGAGCCCAAAAACAAGACTGTGCCCAAATGTTCTTCTTTTGGAGGTAAGAAAAGCAACTTAATGGTGAATCAGCGCCACCTACTGATGTTGTCCATCCACTGCAAGGAAACAAATGTGAATTGATGTTGTGAAGTGTGCTGGCGCCATCTAGCAATCGGGGTCAGAAGTGCACCGCGCTGCTGTATTGAAATCTTTGCGCCGCTCCAGATGAAAAGCGTCCATAGCAACGAGATAAATAAATAGACATTTAAATGTAGCATCGGTGTTTTGCTAGAGATTCAGTCGCCATGTTTGTCACGGGCCTTGAGTGCGGAACATCCGGAGCATCCGGACAGCGGTCTGTCGCTGGCACCGTAGTCAAAGCGCGGCAGCACCAAGACGCCCCCGTCTGTCTCGCTCCTGTTCGCACGTTCCTCCTCGGCCGCCATGATGTTCTTCACCAGGCACAAAATGGCCGCGTCGATGTTGGTGTTGTCCTGCAGACGGACGACGATTCCCAATCACTCATTGGCTACTCCCACATGACTCTAAAGCGGTTTCACGCCGCATGCAAAAAGTCTACACACCCCTGTTCAAGCGCCAGAGTTTTGGGTGTTGAAAAATGAGACTGTGTGACCAATTATATTTCAAATTGAACTTTTTGTGAGGTGAAGTCAAAGTGAAATCATGCGGTTGCATAAGTGTGCACACCCTCTTGTAACTGGGATTTGGCTGTGTTCCACTGACATTCAGTCTGTTAAATGGGAGTGTATGAAGTTCAGCTGTTCTCGTAGGCTTTCCTGGACTCGTTTTTCTTTTTCTTTTGCTATCCACTTGACATAAAGAACCACATCATTCATTAAAAAAAAATCCCTCTTTAGTCAAATTAACAGTTTTGGACTTAATGACTTCCCGGGTGGAGGACATCCAGTCTTACCTTGGCTGAGGTTTCAAACCAGTCCACAAAGCCGTAATCCTTGGAGAAATTCTCCAGTTTGGGGAGTTTGGGACACAAACCGAGGAGCCGCTGGTCACACTTGTTGGCCAACAGGACAGCCGGAACTGGCCTCCCGTTGCTTAGGGCAACCTGACAACGACAACAACAACATGAGGAAAATGCACGCCAGTTTTCCTTCTTGTTATTTCACCTTTGAGTCCAGGTCTCCTTTCCACTTGAGGACAGCCTGGAAGGTGGAGATCCGGGTCATGTCGAAGACGACCAGCGCGCCGACGGCCTCTTTGTAGTAAACGCGGGTCATGTTGCCGTATCGCTCCTGTCCTTTGCGTGGGAGAAGGAAGGATGAGGTTGGCATCAAGGTCCAAAGACGGTTTCGATTCCAAAAGATGATGGGAACGTCTTGCAAACGCTCGCATGTGACAGTCACAGCGCTCATGTGAGCTCGGAAAACATTCTAATGTCATTTGCATAAATGGGTACATTGCTTAACATCTCGTGGAAATAAAGTACGCCTTTGTTTCCATCTGATTGCTACGTTGCAGAAAACCTGATGGAGCGTCGGGACTGGGGTCAGGTATGTGGCCGTTCAAATTTGGGGCCTAATTCTGCTTTTGTCAACAATGTGGATGAGACAAATTGGTTTCCACATTTTTCTTAATTTACCAAGGTAGAAGCCCAGATCGCAAAAGCGTTCACACTCTTAATTTAAGTCAAGAAAATTTCACCAGATGTTACCGTCTCAGTAAAATGTACTCATTCCTTATCAACGAACAGAGAAGAGCATCTTAGGAAAATGCACCTTTTGTTTTTTTGTGAATGTATAGACGAGCCTCTATCGTGGACTGTAACGGGTTCCGCATGCTGCCAATCTAGCGGCTGTACTAACACAAACACGCGACCCTGTTCTCAAAAAAAAAAAAGCTTGTCACCATGTCGACTTGCAACATGCGTCGTCATGGCCAGGAGACTTCCGCTTTGTGGCGAGCTGTCGCTCAAGCCATGAGAAAATCATCGCTGTGTTAGAACTTAGAGCCACAGGTATTTAGAATGGTGCCCAAGAATATACCCAAAGGCATTTTCTTTATCCTCTGCAAAAAATAACTATTATTACGACAGTTTAGTGAGTCACTTAAAGTAGTTGTGAAAGTCTTTTTTTATTTGTCTTTATGACTGTATTATACTGACCCCCAGTGGTGAAAAGGTGCACACCAAAAGGAGTTGCCGTGAATGATGAAAATCTTTACGTAACAATATAATTTGGTTATTATTCTATGGTTATCAGCATCAAATTATGCAGTGTTAATTGTTCCTTGCTAAAATCACATTACAAGATTTTTTGGGGAGAATACTGATTTGCTATACAAGTACATGCAGTGTTTTATCTACAGTCTTTTCTGTTTGGATGATTTCTGCTTAGTTGGGAAAGTTGAAAAAAAAAGTGTCGCAACGCACCGGCAATGTCCCACAGCTGTAGACGTACCACCGTGCCGTGGTCCCACTGGAGCACTTTGAGAGCAAAGTCCACGCCGATGGTGGCCCGGTAATGCTGGGAGAACACCTGGTGCACGTAACGCTTGATGATGGAGGTCTTGCCCACCCCCAGGTCGCCGATGACCAGCACTTTGAGGAGACGCTGCTGCGGCTGCATGGCCGAGGCTCAAATGCCGCGACGACTCTAATGTGAGGAGACGGGTCACTCACAAGAACACTTTTTCACTCCAAAATTTGAGATACGAGCAAGCTTCATATACTTCATATAAGAAATGTTGTAGCTTCAGTGCAATGTCTGAGTCCTGTTGGTGATAGTGGTGGCAATGTCTATTATCGAGTTGTTGAAGAGATGTATAGCTCGAGGGATGCTTCCCACCCTGCCACCCCCGCAGGTTGATGCCCGAGTTCGCCCTCCCATTATCCACCCCCACAGCACGCCACTGAACAGTGTAAACTGTAAAGTATGTAGTAAATGACGAGGAATATGGGCAAGAAAATAGTAGACAGATTCAAAAATTATTAATAGCGGTACACACGTGTTGTTGTGACTTTTGGCTTGTCAATAATTAGAGCTTATAAAATAATTAAATTTCTTTACAGTCTATTATATTTACTCCAAAGCTGTGCTGTTTGACTTGATTAAAAACGCTTAACCCCACCCCCCCCAAAAAATATTTTGGGGTGTCTGGAACACATTCTTGACATTTCAATTCATTTCAATTAGGAACTTTAATTTGACAACTAAATTGAGTTATGTGCTTCGCCACGGAAAAATTTCAACTCGTAAGTCAAAGTTGCCCTGTAATTGCTGTTAGTATTGTTGAGGACAAACTTACTTTTATGGTGAGTCTATTTGCAAAACGTTACGAGTTCCAAAAAGAAGAAGAAGAAGCAGCTGCAGCATAAGAAGAAGTTAAAGTTGCTCCTTGCACCAAGTGAAAGAGACAAAATGGAGTTGTAATTTTATTATCTATTTAGCCTGCGGTTTGTGTGCACGTCCTCTACCACGGCCGCGCCCCCTGTCTGTCACCACCTATGACGTCAATCGTATGTTCGAGTTCGGAATGAACTACATATCCCAGATGTGTGTTTACTTCCGGGGTGGCGCAAAAGTCGTGCGCATAAGCAACGTGCGTTATACACATTTTATTTTAATTTGTTTTGCCGTTTAAAGTTGTTCAGTTTTTTTTAGATGCTCACTTCTTGATGTTTTTGGATTAAAATTGTTTTCGAGGTATTCCGCGAAATATTTTTTTTGTTTTTTGTTGTTGTATTTTTCATTTTTCCATTTTTTGACGTATTTGACTTCCGCGTTGCGCCTCACAACGGTCATTTACGGTAGTGGTACTGATGCGGGATGAGTCAGGCGTTATGATGCTGCTATCGTTGCCATTCCCCCGGCCCGAGGACGCATGACACGCGGATGACTGTGCGAGTTTGACGTGCGGCCGCCAAGTGAGCGTCGACGTTTCGTGTCTTTCGCAGCATCATCACCACCACCACCAGCAGCGGCGGGGAGGGCACCAGTCCACCCAGCCCGGAACTTCGGGGCCTACACGGCCGCCTCTGTCGTCGCCTCCAGCGGTTCATTCGAGTAGGTCCGTTGCATTTCAACAACGTAGTCAAAGTTTTTCTGTCAGAAGATGAAAGAGAATTGCCTCGCAATTGTCATCGTGCTCTTCCTCGGGGAGGTCGATAAGACACAGGTGCACTATTTGCCAAGGGCACCCTCCCATGGAAAGCCAATTGAGCATTTTTTTCTCTATCCCACACTACACTTAATTGACCTTATGTACACATGTACTGAATGTTTACTCTTACTACTACCGTTTTCTGCCTTCCTTTATGGCACACGAGAAGAACAACTCCATGTCACTAGTGAAGCAAAACTGTGCACTAATTGACATATTTGTCAACAAGTGGACAGTTTTGCCTCCCTCGTAACATGTATTTGTTCTTCAGTGCCCAGAAATTCCATACAATAATGGAAGAAACAGTTTAGTAAGTTCTACAAGTGTGCATAAATCAGAAATGTCATACAGTAATAGAAGTCAGCAGTCTGGAAAACAGTAGTATGATGTAGTGTACAACTGTGCTGATTTTTTTATACTAGTGTGGACAACAAGCTTACTAGTGCACTAAGAGTTCAGTCCAGTCGAATGGAAGTCTTACTAGTAAGGAATCTTCCACTGTTGCCGTTTACCACTGATATTTCTGCGTACTCGTAGATTGACTAGTATCATCCTCCAATCCGTTTGGTATTCATCCGTCTAGTTGAGGCCATCCCTTTTTACAAGTGACACAGATACGCACACTCACTCAGGTGTAGGCCAAATTCCTGAGAGTGAAATCCCAGGTTTGGGAAGGTCACACATTCACGTGAAAAGGAGGCGGGGCCAGAGGGGGGCACCAGTCATCCAAAAAGTATTAAAACACCAAAAATTCCTTGAAAAGAAAAGCACAAGAATTTTTTTTTTTCTCTTTTGACTGGTGATAGAGTTGACCTGTCGCGGCTCTCGGTAGCACGCTAGCAGTGTCATCGACTGCTACTACCATGACTGACTTGCTGGCAAAATTGAACAATTCATTAAAAGAAAAGAAAAAGAGCTGGCAAAAATGTGGCAGTTCATTTAAAAAAAGCAAATTCAAGCTTTTGGTTGCCACTCCTTGTTTAAGTTTACCCTCAAAAATGAAACTAATAAAATTGTACAGGTTGGGTATTCAAAACAGCCACATATCTTTGTTTCAGAAAAGTCCGGTCCGCCTAATGCTAGCAAGCTATGCAAAAACGCCGTACACAGGCTAACAAATTGCATTTGTTATGTAGTGCGATAACACGTTAAGCAATGTATATTTAAACACAAACGGTTGCGCAACACATGGACGGATAATACAACAGTACTACCAGGCATATATACTTAATCCTCAACAAAGAATTACTAATATCAAAATAAGGAGCATTTATAGTTAGTATAGCATGTCTGTATTGTACTGCCCCCAGGTGGCCAAGATGTGCACAGCAGAAGGCTCAGCACAATGTCCATTGAACCGAGGCATCAAATATGTTTGTAATTCGTTGTGTTCTTCTCAATTATGCCATTACTGTATATTTGTACAAAGGACAAGATTACAGAGTACTATATTTGGTGTTAAAAACACATTTTTGGATGAATGGAATTTCCATTAATTTCAGTGGCGAATGGTCATTTGAGATAAGAGTGGTACGAGCGTGTTTGCGGAAGGAACAACTAGTATCTAAAAGCAATTTCAAGATTAACTGAGGACTTGGTTCATTCCAGCTGTTTTCTCTCTCTCTCTCTCTCTCTCTCGCATGCTTGCTTTGGGAAATGTTCCCGCCTCCGCAGACGAGAAGACAGAACCGGTTGAGTGACAGAGCGACAGCCGTGCAGAGGCGAGTCATGGAGGCCATCTGGCTGTATCAGTTCCGTCTCATCGTGATCGGCGATTCCACGGTTGGCAAGTCGTGTCTGATCCGCCGCTTCACCGAGGGCCGCTTCGCCCAAGTGTCGGACCCCACGGTGGGAGTGGACTTCTTCTCTCGGTTGGTGGAGATCGAGCCGGGCAAGCGGATCAAGCTGCAGATTTGGGACACCGCCGGCCAAGAACGTTTCAGGTTTGGCCGCGTTTACGTCGTTGTCCTTGAATTCAGCTGGCCTGAAGCTTAAAGAAAAACTCAGCGGACATCCACTAAACGATGATGTCACAGGAGCGTGGCGCAAGAAAGAAAAGTCAGGGTTGCATGACGAGAGGAAGAGTGTACATAACGCCATACAAAGAAGTGTTGCAGCCTGGAGGTGTGAAAACTAGAATTACCACCTCAATTGTTTGCTCCAGCAGGAGAACAAGCTTGTATTAATTTAAAATGACACAAACTGGAAAAGTCAACAAGTGGAAGTTGTGGCTATACTGGATACATAAATAAAAATATTAGATTTTTTTTGTAGGCACCTTTCAGGACACTCCAGGTCCAATTGTAGAAAAAAAAAATGTACAGTGTTCAACGTAACACAATGTAAACCGAAACAGTTTTCCTGAGCCGACTGTCATTTCCTGATCAATTAACTCAAATTGAGGTTGAGAAATTGTCAGATGAAAAAGTCTAGCAAATGTGAATAGCGGAACTGACAAAAATATGAAAATGCAACTTGAGATCCACAGCAGTGCCATACGAGATGTGTCGCCCGCAGGTCCATCACTCGGGCGTACTACCGCAACTCGGTGGGAGGGCTGCTCCTGTTCGACATCACCAACCGCCGCTCATTCCAGAACGTGCACGAGTGGCTGGAGGAGGCCCGCAGTCACGTGCAGCCGCACAGCATCGTTTTCCTGCTGGTGGGCCATAAATGCGACCTGGATGCTCAGCGGCAGGTGCGTGCTGACACACACCGACGCGCCCGATGCAAAAATGGGGAAGTAGCGCGGCTAAAATACAACTGGCAAAACAACTCGCACCCAGTGCTTATGGAAAGTCTACACACCCCTGTTCAATTCCCAGCTTATTTTCTTTTAAAAACTAACTCCAAGATCATTCATTTAAAAAATAAAAATCAGCATTAATGTGACAAGATGGACCAAAAATGTCCAGAAGGGAAGTAAAAAAATGAACAACTGAACTGCCCAAATAAAGTTCAGCTGTTCAACATTGGCCTGACTTTGGTTTCATCCCACTGGAGCATATTCCTCCACGTGTTTTTGAGAAAAATTTAAAATCAAGGTTGAACCGCAATTCAAACAGTTTATAACCCAATGTTGCTCATCACCAAAAGAACACAATCCAGTGAGGGAATTATGAACAGTTTATGATCAGAGTTAATCACAATACCTTCAGGTGTATTCTAAAAATGAACAAAAATGTCCACATAGGCCTTCTAGAACATCTGAATTGCGTTTGGAGTTAATCAGTCACTTCATATGGTGGCAGGTGTGTGCTGACTCCCATTTAATCAGCTTGAATCTGATTGGTTCACTCTGAACACACACACGTCCCAGTTATAAGAGGGTGTGCACACTTTTGCAAACATGTTATCAGGTTGTTTTCTTTCTTCACTTCAAGCATCAAATATCTTGAATTAAAAGTGAGTTACACTGCAACACTCCGTCGTGTGAAAGAGGCCAATTTTTTTTTTGCAGGTGAGCCGGCAGGAGGCCGAGAGGCTGGCGGGGGTGTACGGCATGCGCTACATCGAGACGTCGGCGCGCGACGCCATCAACGTGGAGCGAGCCTTCACCGAGTTGACCAAAGACATCTTCGCCCTGGTGCGCTCCGGAGAGATCACCATCCAGGAGGGCTGGGAAGGCGTCAAAAGCGGCTTCGTCCCCAACGTGGTTCACTCCTCCGAGGAGGTGACCAAGAGCGACCGCCGCTGCCTTTGCTGATGTGCGCCGTGGGGCCGGCCGGCGGATATTTATTTTGCTCTTCGGGGGCAAGTCGGCGGACGGACAACTGAGCGTTTTTGGATCGCTCGTGGAGAAAGACACCAAATACTAATCCAGTACACTCCCACAATTTAAGCGGGTCTTCTCCAATATGCAACTCAGTCATGACACACACTAACATGATCCACTTGGGATTGTTGATTTGTCTGCTTGCGGACTGACTTTTGTGTTTGCATTCATATCTGGATGGACTCCTTCAAGCGGAGACACATTGCAAGCCAGAAAGCTTATAAAAAGTCGGCGGCGTCTCATTCAGGACCTCTTGTGTTTTGGGGAGGGCAAGGGAAGCCGTTCCACGCATCAAGACGGACTCAAGTGTGCACCCACATTTCATGCGTTACCTGCTTTAGCCACGTACTTGTGCACCGAAATGAAAATTTTTGGTCATAAGAGAAAACCTAAAGAAATGAAAACCTAACAGCCGCCAGAGAGGCAGTCCTCGGCAGCCGGGCGGCCATGGCGCCACAGACCATTTTTGGTACATCCCTATCACGTAATTTGTCACAAATGAAGTCTCTCGTCCCTCCATCGGGTTATCTTAACCATTATCCACCTGACTGATATCATCTCCTGGAAGTTAAACAGAGAGGTGGAAGTTGCAATCGCTGCTGGAATGTGTCCTCTGTCCTGAAAACAAGTCAAAAGTGCGATTTGGTGGTTCGTATAGTCTCTGAAATAAACCACTGGACATGATGCGTTGGTAGTCTGTGATTTTATACCGGGACACAAGCAGCAGCACAAACATGTTCAAAATGTTTTATTTGACCTGCTGACATTGTTTTGCCCTCTTCCCAAGCTAAGCACACAGCCTCCCTCCTCTTCCACGCATCCACACATCTGCTTGCCTTGGATCAGGACACGAGAAATGTGGTGAATACATTCTGCATCGAGTGTCCAGTTGCCCCAACCCAGCCCTATTTTTGACTTTGGGTACTAATTGTCGTGTACTGAAAGATTCCAAGTGACAAACTTCAGTTTTGTCTGATGGCCCACTGCTGTTTTCTTTTGTGGTTTAATGGCAGACAAATAAATAGAGTCCGAAGAAAAAGCACAAAAATAAGTGCAGAAGGAGCAGTAGCACATGGGGAGATTCTCCATGTACAATTCGGCATCAGCGTCCCCCCCACTGTAATCAACTGAAAAAGTCTCGTTTGTTCATTTGGACCTGAAAATAGACTCGGCCCTCGATCCGTCTCGCATGTTGATTGAAGAGAAAAATCACTTGGCGGTGGGGTGGGCGGGTTTTTTCCATTGAATCTTAAGACTTGTCCCCTGAATTGAGGAGGTTCTCTCTGCTCCTCCTCTTCACATCCCAGTTGTAGACTCGTGCCATGTCTGAGGTGAGCGGGGGGTCAAAGGCCAACAAGTACCATCCACGACCAAAAACAAGCACATACACATACACACACACACGCAGAAGCGTTACCGACATGTCCAGGTGGAAGGATACTGACTTCGGTGGTGGTGAACTGGTCTCGCAGGAAATCTAGGTCCTCCTCCAGCGTCTCCAAATTGCGAGAGGCCGTGCACAGGTTCTTCTCCAGCAGGGCCTGAGCGTCGTCGATGTCGTACTCCAACATGACGTTTGCCTGTGAGGTGGGGTCCGCATTTAGTTATCTGAGGTGAGCACCACCTGTGCACCTCCTAATCACGCTCACACACACACACACTGAGTCGTCTTACTCCGAGCCATAAGCACACTTTGTCAGTGGGCGGTACCGAAGCCTTGCAGTAAACGTTATCAGCCAACATGAAATGCGTCTCCATGGGCTCTGTGGTCTCCTGGTGATGAGGACGAAAAGTTAGGCGAGTCACAAGACCGACACAGAAAGTGGAAAAAGGCAAGTGTACCTTCTTCTTTTGCATGTGTCGCAGGATTTCTAGCGTCTGTCTGATCTGCGGGATCTGGTTTCTCAACCTGAAAGACAGCAGAGGATGGAAGTACGTCAGGGAGGAGGAAGTGAGGCCCAGCCGGATTAGCGACTCTCTTTCCGCTTACCTGAGCTTCTTCTGCGATAGGTTGACTTCCATGTATTTGTACTTTTGGTACTGTTCATCCAGCTTCCTCAGAGCGGAGTCCGCCTTCTCATTGCCAGGCAGCTTCATGAACGAGTCGACGTCCTCCTGCCAAATCCAACACGGGAGAATAAGAACACTGAGCAGTTTAATTTGTTTTCTTATTCCTGTTTCCATGCACCTTTTTTTTTATTTAGGGTATTCTACGTTACAATGTAATTAAGTTCTTCTTTTTTAGCAGAATCAAATGTTTATTGAAAAGGTCTCTCAAACAGCTCTTAGATGTCATTTAATCACAAAAACAGACAATTCAGTTCACAAGACAGACAAGTCCACAATTACACTGAAAATAGTAGGTCTTATGCTTTGTGAATAAAAATTAAAAAAATAATCGCTCACACTCCCAGAACTACAAACGCCCGACTGAAACATTCCCTCAAATAAAACATCAGTGAAACCTGCAGACCTGATTTCATTTTATTGCATTAGTGATGGGAATTTTATATCTTTTTTTTAATAAAAAGCCAGGTCGTCAGTTTTTGCTATTTTCTCAACCACTGTTGTTAGGATTTGAGTCCGCTTTTTAGGTTGTTCCCTTGAGCCAGACAAATTAGCTACCTGCCCGGCTCATGCACAGCATCCGCTTCTCTTGTGTAGCACAAATACACAACTGCATTTCTCCATGAGGGGTTACACTGAGTAGAATAATGACTATCAATGGGTCCTTGATGGTAGAAAGATGCTCAGCTCCAGATGTAAATTTAAGCGCAACTTTCAGGTTGTTTGATCACATCGACAACAACGACAGAAGCTGACGTCTGCTCACACAGCGAAGCTAAAACAAGTCCAAAGTTTCAAGCCCGTAAATGGAAGTGGTGGTCTCGCGCACACTTTGGAGTTGCATGTTAGCGCTTTAGCTGCGTGTTAGCATGACGCGCCCAAAACGCTTCCTACGAGCACCCAGACGGCCCTCACAGCCGAAGTGTGGCACCTCACATGACCCACGCGAGACGGCCCGGCGTTCACGTACCACGAAGACCGCTTCGGGGATACCGAGATGCTTTTTCTTGGGTGCCTGCACGGTATTGCTGTCTATAGTGGCCGCCATCGTGGGGTGGGGTGAGGCTTCTTTCTCCACTTGCTTCCTCCCTCCTTTCTTTCTTTGCTTCGATATGTTATAAGAGGCGCGGTGAGGACTGGCTCCCCCTAGAAGGCCACTTGCCGCAACTGCACTTGCCTTCGCAAACTGTTCACTACTCGAAAATACTTCTTCACAAATTGCCAACATTTAAATACACTAGAGCAGGGTTCACTAAAAGCGAGACCATTGTCTTGTGAAAAATAAAGACATTAATTAATAAAAAAATAACGATTTATTGCACAGTTTGAACACTAAAGAGTCTAAATTTGGGGAGATGATTTACTTCTGAAATGTATTGCACATATACCGTGAATAAAATTGGACTTAAATAAAACACACAATTCTTAAAGATGAAATGCACACGAATTTAAAAGTTAAATCCAAACAAACTGCGTTGTAATTATTTCGCCCAACTACTGGAGTAGTGGCTTAAGTCTATTTTCTATTGGTCCTTCAATATAGCCTAACACTTTCAAACGGTCCGTTGTGGTTGCATATTTAATTTAAAAATAAAATAGTCGTCCATACTGCTCATCTCCCTGGTGGTCTAGTGGTTAGGATTCGGCGCTCTCACCGCCGCGGCCCGGGTTCGATTCCCGGTCAGGGAACGTTTCTTATGCCATTAAATTTCTAGACCAAGTTTGAAGTGTACTGGCCAATCGACTTTTGAGTGTAACTAAGGGCTAATTTTTTTTAGCATACATTCCTTAGTTATTTCAACGCAACCCACCCTGATTCACAATTAGACCTATAGCCATTGTACAGTCGAATGCCCCATTAACTGCTCTACAAAGCGAATGAATTTCACGCCACTGTCGAAGAGTGTTCTTTATTACAAGCACTTCAAATAACTTTATTTTCTTATGATAAAGGGTTTGCAAAATGGTAGGTGTACAATCAGTTTTGAAAATTGTGACGTGTCTTAGAATCTCACTAGTTTCTTTGAAGGATTCAACAGCGGTGGTAAGTATTGACAATTTAATGTCATTTGCTTTATACAAAAAAAAATATTAATTTATACAAAAAAATAAAATAAAAGTCATCTCAAAATCATTTAACACATTTTTATTGAATGGAAACCAAAGAAATGTACTGTGTATTTATTTACTGTGCTGGGTTCTCTGTATTTCTTTTCAAGGTCATAGTCTTTTTGCCACAAGTATTTATATTTAAAAAGAGTGCCACCCAGTTCTTCAAGTATTTATATTTAGAAAGAGAACGAGTTTAAAAAAAAAAGCACACACATTCAAAGACTGACATGTTTGTTACTGTTGTGACGAAGGTAATGCATCACTTTTAAGAGTCACATCAGTTTGTGGAGAAGGAGCCTGTGTTAGCTCGTTTACAGACGCGATGATCAGAAGCGCAGAGTTCCTCCCCTCATCACAAACTCCAGGGCTAAAAAATGGGAAAATTCTCTCAGAGAACACACACCCACTGAATGTGTAGATGTGAGACTTTGCATCCACGTCGAAGAATGATACTGTCCCCTCCTCGTAATCGGTGAACACGCCGACAGTCTGTGGCTTCACGTCGAAGGTCAGAAGCACCGACGGCGAGTCCAGAGCACGGTACTCGTCCCCGCCCCTCAGACGCATCGTCCAGAAGCCGTTCTCAGGCTTGGAGGTGATCAGGCCCTTCCTGTTTACTGATTCTTTGACCACGCCCACGTCCCAAAAAGTCTTTGTCCCCACTTCTACCTGTAGGAGAGAAAGAATTCATAAAGAGAAAGAAAAGTGTGGCCGCACTGGTGTTTCCATGTTTCAGCAGAGATAGTGACCTGGAAATAGAACCTGCCGGACACGTAGCCCCTCTTGGCCAAAACACAGATGACCGGGTCGAAGCGCTGCGGGTTGTCGGGCACAACTCGCAGCAGCTCGGCGCGGCCCGCCCGCTTGCCGTTGTCCGATAGACAAATGTTGGGATGGGCGGTGTCCGGGTCCAGCTCCACGTCCACTGTTGGAACAAGAAGCTCTGTTAGTCTTAAAAGTTGCGGACCAAGAGGAGAGCTATATTGAAGACGTTACCTGCGTACTTCTGCATACTCTTCATTTCTGAGGGCATGAAGAAGACGATGATCACGAGCTTGGCTCTTGAGATGTTTGAATAACCGAAAGGAGCAACTCACCGTCCGTCTTCAGGCACTCCAGTTCACTCTTGAGGGCGGCGACCATTTTGGACAGTGCCCTTCTGGAGGTCCCCACACAGTGCTCAGTGTGTACCTTGATCTCCGCCCACTCTCTAGTCGGGGGAGGAGACATCAGCGAGGGAAATCTCTGTCCCACATAAACACAGAGAGGTCAGAGGACACGTTTCGTGTGACTGGCGACAAAATCTTAACATCTCAAGCACACCTGGAGGAGGTGCAGATGGTCGTCCGTGTCCATCAACTTGGCCAACTCCGCCTTCCTTGACTGGAGCTCGACAATCTCCCGCCGCAGTTCGTCCACCAGCCCGTTGGCCCTTTGCTCGGACACCTTCTGACTCTGCTCAACCTCGCCGTCGACCGCCACTTGTGTTTCCTCGGCCAAATCTATCAGGCGGGCGAAGAGGTGCTTGTTCCTTGCCCTCTCATTTTCCGCACTGATCTGGTTAAGGAGGATAGGTTGATGCCACCTCACTGACAGCCAAGTCAGGAAAATTTTTCGTCAGAGATTAGGATGCACCTTGCTGAGTTTTAGAGTATTTTGGATCTCCTCCTCTTTATTCTGTCGCTCCTGGATCTTTTGCTCAAAGTTGGCCTGCATTGTCTCCATTTGGATCTAAAACAGGTTCAGCGGTCTGTTAGATTCTAGTTTAATCAAGGGATGAAAATTTGGTTTATTGTTTAGTCTTGCATAAACTGCATACAAAGCCGTGGAAATTGTGACTTGAAAAAACTGTAACAGAACGACCACACCGGTGAGGAGACACTCTGTGTCAGCCGGTTAGAACGATTACAAATGGATAGAGACAATAAAAGACAGTCCACCAAATTTGTGAGGTCAGAATTCTGCTTAAGATCCCCACCCACCCCCCAACAAACTGAACTGCTTTTTTGCAGTGGGAACAGAAAAAGGAACGTCCCCAAGACAAGGTTTGTCTTGTCCTGATAAGTCAAACCCTGAGCAATCAATTGAGGACAATTAAAAGTCTGACTTCATTCAAGGATTTTGGTATATAATGTGTACATATTAGTGTTGAAATATTGTCATGGTAACAAAAGAATGGCGTTACCTTCCTCTCCTTGCTCTCCTCATCAATGTGAACGACGTTGTGGCCTTTGTGCTGGCTCTCGGTGCAGAAGCGGCAAACGCACTGCTCCTCGTCCCGACAGAACATCTCCAGGAGCTGGTCGTGCTGCCCGCATAGACGCTCCCGTAGGTCGGCGGCCGGCGCCATCAACCTGTGCATCATCAAGGTGGCCACGCTGCGGTGGGCCTCCAGGTGAGTGTGGCAGTACGAGGTGAGGCACACCAGGCAGGATTTGATGGCGCGCACCCGCAGGGAGGCGGCGGCGCACACGTCGCACGCCACCTCGCCTTCTTGCGGCGGAGGCGAGGAGGACGGGCCCAGCGTCATCCTCTTGAATGTGTCGGCCAGCCCTTTAAAAGCGGCATTGACGCTTATTTCGGGCCGGTTGGCGAAGGCTTTGTCGCAGGCGGGACAGCAGCAAGCCTCGCTGTCGCCCCACCGGCGTTGGAGGCAGGCCTGGCAGAAGTTGTGTCCGCAGGGCGTGGTCACGGGGTCGTTCAGCACCTGCTCGCACAGGGGACACTCCAACTGCTTTTGAGCCGGGTTGCCGCTCGGGGAGGCCATTACTGTGACACAAGCAAGACAAATCATTTGTATTGGAAAGTCGTTAGTACACTTTTTGAAATGTAGACTCCACCTTGTGTAATTATGCGTGCTCTTATTCCCTTGACACGCCTGCACGACTTTTGCGTCGCGTAGGGGACAAAACAATTATATGAATCAATTGTTGGAGGTACGTTTTTCTACTCTCACAAAGCTCATTCTCATTGTATTTGGACTCGTCACCACTCGGCTTACATTTCTGTTCTAAGTGTGCCATGATCACAATATACTGTAGTTAGAAAACAAAAAAAAAATAAAAGTTAAAGGTTTTAATTTTTTTTCACCAACCACCTTTCAATATTTCCTTGTTTAGCTAGCTGGTAAAACTCATTTAAAAGGAGTGCTGACAACATTAAAATTGAACAGCAAGAAAACACAATAAAATGCAAAGTAGTCAAAGTGCAACAGCCGTCCGTTTACACTTACTGCGATGATCTTGTGCATACGTCTGTCCTCGGCGGCGCGACGCTTGGAAGAGTCACGCCCGATCAGGGTTCAACGGTTCAGGCGTTTGACCTGTGACTCACCTGAGCACTAAGACAGAGCGGAATGCTGTTGCTCTGCATAACACCGAGCATTGTTTCCTCTTGTCACATGGTTCCACTTAGCAATCATGTGACATTTTCAGGAACTTGACAGTCAGACTTTTTTTTTTTCAAGCTTGTGTGTGGATGTGCTCTTACAAATCCCACACGGTCATCTGTTTGGAGTATGTATTATGTACTGTATGTAGTTTGTGTTTAGATAGTTAGCTAGCTAGCTAGCTAGCTAGCTAGCTAGCTCGCTAGATAGATAGATAGATAGATAGATAGATAGATAGATAGATAGATAGATAGATAGATAGATAGATAGATAGATAGGTGTCTAAAATGGGACAGGCCTCGCGAGACCCTGGGATTGGGATGTGGATGGACGGATGGTCAGAGATTGGATCAGGCGCACTCAGAGTCAAATCTGGCATCCCTTTAAGGGAATGTGATGGCAGGGACAGCGTCCACATTTCCACAAATATGATATGCTGCCATTTTTTTTTTTACAGTGAGCTATTGAAAGACTATGTGAAGATTTTATTTATAGCACTTTTGTCTTGTTTTAAGGCCCCATTTTATTACATGTAATCACGTAATCAATTACGGTGCTGTTGCAGACCAAAGCAAAAGGTTCCAGTCGCCTTTAACTGGATAAAAATGAGAAAATGACAACAAGATGGATTAAATAGCATGGACATGAAAAGCAAAAATGAACGAAAGGGTGTGTGTGGTAGATCACGCTGTGTGGGTGACAACAACAGATGCCATATTGCTCGATGAACTAAAATAGTGTTTGTTTGGATGACTTCATGCACAGCCTGGAGGAGAAAATCTCCACTATCGTAAGCCAGAATGGATCATTTTGCTTGGAGTGCGATGCTGCCTTGTTAGCCAATAGAGGCTGAGAAGGCAGGAAGGGAAGCAGGTGGGAGTGGGGCGGGGGATGAGGCCGGTGGGGGCCAACATGGAGAGGAGAGAAATTTGGCTGGGAAGAAGGAGCAGCGGCAAAGCTGGAGCGGACAACTTGTCTGGATGCACATGCAAAGGTAAGTTTTCCTCTTCGTTATTCCTGCATCGGATGTTTTTCAGTTTTTCATGAAAAGAAAGGTGTCCACAATTATTCCATAACTTAGATGTTTACATATTAAGGTTTCTTCTGTTTCTGACCGGGAAATATAGTCAATAGGATTAGACCAACTCAGCTGCAAATTATTTCCAATTCAAATTTTGCAGGCGTGTGCGCCTCCCTCACCAAAGACCGCTCTCCACCTGCGTGCCCAAATAAGGGCTTCTTGTCTGCGGTTATGAGAGCTCCACCCAATCTTGGGAGAACTGTTCTTTGAAGATCCTCATCATGTCATGTGACCAAGTAGCAGAGCACCATCAACATCTGTGAAGATCCCGCCAAGTTCCACTTCACCTTTAGAATGCCGCAGTTCCAGCCTCCTTTGCCCCGCCTTGCCTTCTTTGCCGGACTGCTTCTGGCCACCCGCTGGGCACCTCCGGGGGTCCGCTGCCAGAATGACACGGAGCCGATCGTGTTGGAGGGCAAATGTCTGGTCGTGTGCGACTCCACCCCCTCCGCCGAGCCATCCGGAAACGCTTTGGGGATGTCGGTGAGGTCAGGAACGGGCAGGGTGGCGTTCTCGGCCATCCGCAACACCAACCACGAACCCTCGGAGATGAGCAACCACACCATGACCATTTACTTCGACCAGGTGGGTTGGACTTTGTTGCGGTGGAGAGTGGAGCCGAGGAGGAATCAACAGGTTTCTTCTTCATTCGCAGATCTTGGTGAACGTTGGGAGCCATTTTGATCCCGCCAGGAGTCTCTTTGTGGCGCCGCGAAAGGGAGTCTACAGTTTCAGCTTCCATGTGGTCAAAGTTTACAATAGACAGACAATACAGGTACGTTCTTCCATCTTTGTACATTCTCGCCGACCCGCACTAAGTTGACTTTTTCTTCCTCCCGCCCGATTTCTTCAAGGTGAGTTTGGTTCTCAATGGATGGCCTGTGATCTCAGCCTTTGCGGGCGACCAGGATGTAACCAGGGAAGCTGCCACGAATGCCGGCCTGGTCATGATGGAAAGGGGTGACAAGGCGTATCTTAAACTTGAGAGGGGCAACCTGATGGGAGGGTGGAAGTACTCCACTTTCTCCGGCTTTCTGGTCTTCCCCTTGTAAGGTTTGTGGAGAGACTGAGGCTTCAGCTGGCCTTGAATCATGTTAACCAGGGAAAGACTTTAAACATCACCCTGATGATATTTTCCCTCTCCTTTGGTGTTTTATGGCTAACACATGATTGTAACTTAATATTTGTGCTTACTTGCACCGTGTTGCTCTGTATTTTCTCAGATGCATGAATTGACGTGTCAATTTGTGTTTCTTTTGCTAGCTTTCTAATCAGCCTGTCTTGACTTTGTCATCTAGCTCAAGCTACTAGCGAAAATTTCTGTTAAGCTAGCTTGCTGGCGCATTCCAAATAGCTAGCTCGACTGGATTATTGATGTTGTGCCATCTCGCTCACTTTCAATATTGCATCACGCAGTGAATGTACTCTTTGTTCTAATGCTAACTGGTGAAAAGCATCAGGCCGATAAAGTTTACCTGGTCAAAATCACCTCGCCTTACACGTGTATGAATTCTAAATTCCCAAGCCAGACAGATGACTTTGCTTTCTAACTGATGTGTCCCGAGCGAAGTTAGACTCTCATTCAAAGATTTTAATCAAGTGTAACTGTTGTTAACTTGTATGAACAAGGAAGCATGGAAGCATGTGAGTTTTTTTGTTGTCCGCACGGTGACGCTTCGCAGAGCATCCGGTGGCAGATGGAGGATCAGCGGCAAAGGGAGGGCTCCGGTGCCAGAAGCCTGCTGGGTTCACTCTGGACCGACATAAGCTGTTCGTCTCAGCGGAGACCTGTGTTAGCACGTGTCTGTGGCCGCTAAGCAATGCGACAATTCATTGCCAAATAAAGGATAACGCTAAATAAAAGCCAAGGACACTTCACAGCTCGGTATACATTTGACACTTTTGGACATTTTTCTTTATTTTTAGGCTTTCCCTAAAATAGAAATTTTCAGGGCTTGGGTGTATAAGAGAACAGGCGTCAAAATGAAAATAATAACCCAAAATGTTGCTGTTATGTCAGAACATGACGAATCACGTCGATGGTGTTTTAGATGCAACAAGAGCCTTGCTTGTTTTCCAGATTTTTTTTTCTTTTTGCCCTTGGTGGAGCTGACTGGACTCTCATCCAAATGTGAAACACAATGAGACCATTTTCTACACTCGATTCGTGTAGGGAATGCTTGCATGCTGCTATCATTTACTGGAACAAATACTTATTTAGATGAGCTCTTAATTCACTCTCACCAGTTGTACAGTGGTGCTGTTTTTCTTCCAAAACCTCAAGCTCAGTACTCTGCTGGTATGTCGCGACAAGTGAAAGCAGAAGTCACATACTAGAGAATGGTGCTAATACTTAGACAAGACAAGACTTAACCTTAAACCCTAACTCTAAACCCTAACTAATAAACCCGTATCCTAAAGCCTAACCCCTGATCCTAACCCTAACCCTAACCCTTAACCCTAATCCTAACCTTAAACCTAACCCCAACCCTAACCTTAACCCCAACCCTAAACCCTAAACCCTGAACCCTGAACCCTAACCCCTAAGCCTAAACCGTAACCCCCAACTCTAACCCTAAACCCTAACCCCAACCCTAAACCCTGAACCCTAAACCGTAAACCCCAACTCTAACCCTAAACCCTAACCCCAACCCTAAACCCTGAACCCTAAACCGTAAACCCCAACCCTAACCCTCACCCTCACCTTAACTCTAACCCTAAACCCTTACCCCTAAACCCTGAACCCGAACCCCTAAACCTAAACCGTAACCCCCAACATCAACCGCAACCCTAACCCTAACCTTAACTCAAACCCTAACCGTAAACCCTAACCCCAACCCTAAACCCTAAACCCTACCCTAAACCCCAACCCTAAACCCTAATCCTTACCCTAAACCCCAACCCTACCCGCAACCCTAACCTTAACTCAAATGGAATGACCTCCCGTTGAATGTTAGGCAAGCCTACTCTCTGTCCACTTTTGAAACGAGTTTGAAGACGCATTTTTATTCTTTAGCTGTCGACACGGTCGTCGTAAAAGTCAGTACACGCTGTCTATTGGGTGTAGCGTGCAACGTCGTAAAGTCTGAGCTGGGGCGTCTGGGGTACGTTTTTCATATGATTCAACATGTAGAATCAGGTCAGGCTGTTGGGTTGAATGAGCACTATAATTAGCTGTTTGCTCGTGCACTGGACATAGGCAGGAAGTGATAAAAGTGGAAAAACTGTCAAAATTGAAGCTATTTTTCAAGAACTGGAGGGGGGCCAGGCCCCTTTTCACCCCTCCCTAAACACCGCCCTGGTCTCAAACCTTTAATTGTTAAAAAAAAATGTCGGTTAGCGACGTCAACGGAATTCCCCTCAACGCCTTGTTGGGTAACTGAAACCATTCAAGAGCTATTTAGATCAGCTGGAGAGGATCGCTTTGTTTGTTTTGTGTGTACGTTTGAGTTTTATTAGGGTTGAGTTTTTGTCGTATTTATTAGCGTGTCACAGCTACGTCGTACGCTGCTGTTTTGTTTTCTTCTCCGCGGCTACTTTCACTTTCGTCGCTGCCAAAAAAAAAAAAAAAAAAACTTTCGTCTGTGCCTTGTTGCTATTTCTTGGTTCGGCGGACCTTGTGCTTTGTCGTGTTGTAATGTGATTGTAGAAGCCTGCTTGTCGGAGCCACTCGGAAACCAGGGCGAAAACAAAAGGTAGGAAAAACATACAGCTTTTATTGACATTCCCGTTCTTCTGTTTTTCGGAGCCAAGTTACTTCCCGTGCGGCTTTCGATGTTACATGGAAGTGACAAGAACTCATTTCCACTGTTGTTACATCGTCAGCTCGTATCGGAAAGTAAAAAATGGTCTCCGATATATGAAGAGGAAGAAGTTGAATATTTGTGAAACGAAACTTTTTTTTTTATCTTGAAGAGAATAAACCCGTTATCCTCGCTGCCATTTTCTGTAGCACGTGGTTGTCAAAAATTGCAGTTTAAGATTAATGTGATAAAAATGGGATAGAATTGAGTAAGTGTTCATTGAAAAAAATACTGAAGTACTGAGTAAATGGTGCCTAATTTATGATGTTTAACCAGCATTAACGTCAAATCGACATGAAATAAAGGTTAGGCACATTACATTACAATACTATACAATACAACTTTATTTATATAGCGTATTTCACAACAGATAGAGCTGTAACAAAGAGCTTTCCATTTAGTATAATATAAATTAGCGGTAAATTAGAACATTAACGTAACAAAAAAAACTTGGACGAAACAATCTTTTTCTTAAGTGCTGGCAAACATTATTAATTACTTTTTCTTTTTGCTTCTTTTGAATGTGCGCAACCATCTCTACTGCAAAGGTCAACGGAGAACTCCAATGGGTCAGCTTTATTCGGACAAACAGGAATTTGCGTTTACACGCTAGAGTTGACCTTCTGAGGTTTAGGGTTAGATTTTCAGATACTTAAACCCAATGAAACGTACTCTGTCTACAGGATTTGGATGTTCCCCAGTATGCTGGCGCCGTTGATGGACGGACAAGGCAAGATGGGGGATGAGTTTGTGTGCCCTGAGGCCCTGCGGGAACCTCTGAGCTCCCAGCAGGACACTGTGGAGCGGATATTCCGGGTGTCGTTATCCATCGGGACCGCAAATGAGCCGCACGGCACCAGCGGGCAGATGTGGCTGCGACTGCGAGGGTCAGACGATGACGTGAAAGCGGCAAAGGTTCGAACACCCCCATGCCTCTGCCCAAGTGGACGGCGGTGCTGACTTTGAGCTTGTGTGTGTGTGTGTGTGTCTTTTAGATGTTTGTCAAAGGACTTGTGGGCCAGGAGGAACAGAGGGAGATGTCCTATCCCGCCGTCCTCAATTGCATCTTCTGCGGTGCCAAAGGGTTCTTCATGGACTGCATGATCAAGAGCACTTCAGCGCACATTGTGGTAAGTCTCGCATACGAACTGACCTCAGAGTCATTTACGTTCTTGTTTACCTCCATTCTGTTCAGGCTCCTACACTATTGATGATCTTTTTGTTGCTTCACCTCAAACCAGGTGAGCTCGCCAGGCTCGCTGCTCATATCTGGTCTAACTGAGCCGGTGGTGCGAGCCTATTCCCTCATCGCTGACCTTTTGGAGAGATATAAGGGGGTGCAGGCTGGCTCCTCCGACGCTGAAGAACGAGGTTCGAGTGAGTTGTGTGATTCTCGCCGGGCCTTCAAAGCTCTGGTGGAGAAATTGGAGGACCGCCACATCCTGGATCTCCTCGTGTTGCCGAGATCTGTGAAGGATGCCCTGCTGAACCTGGTGAAAGAGTCGGGACTTGTGCCGAACATGCAACTAGTCCAAGCGGAAGTGGGATTGGATGAACGTAGCCTGCCTGGGATGACTTCGGGTGTGCCCGGTGCCGATGCCGAAAAGAAAACGGAGGTGAGAGAAGTGGAGCAGGTGGCAACATCGACCGGCCAGGATGAGGACGAGGTGCGGAAGCTGTCGGTGGCAAACAAGGAGTTCAGGCTTTTGTTGAAATTCTTCACAGCCATGGGGTATACAGAGGAGGTGGTTCAACGCGTTCTAGGCCGAACGGGACCCAAAGAGGCCTCTCAGATATTGGACTTGGTTCAGCAAGAGCAGGACGCGAGTGACGGGGAACGCCAGAGCGAGAGGAACCCGCCTTGTGAGATGGATGACGAGACAGTGGGTGGAGCTGGAGCTGTGCCCAGTAAAGTCAGCGGACCTCAGGTCGGCGGTGTGGGGAGCGCACAATCCAAAGAGGAGGATGACTTTGTGTTAGGAGTGCTGAAGAAAGCTGCTGTGAGCTGCGGCTACATGGAGCACAAGGTGGCCGAGGTTTGCAACATGTTGCCAGATGGATCCGGCCACCTGCTGCTCTTGGAGCTGCAGAAGACCAGCGCTGGAATTGAAGTGTTGGAGAAGGAGAGTCCGAAAATCGGATTGACGCAGGCTCATGAGAGAAGAGCAAATGATTCAGAAGCAGCAGAACCTGATGTAAATACGGATTTGAATGAAGTCTTGCCGCCTCCACGTCCCGATCCTGCCAAAGGGCCTCCGGGGCCGATGTATCCCACATCTTTCACTCGCGTCCCGCGCCCGAAATCTCAAAGTCCGAGCCGCTCGAAAGGAGCGCTTCAAGCTCAGCGTTCTCCCAACAATCCGCCCAGTGTTCCCTCGGTGGTGGTGACGGGCAAGCAGCGCTTCCTGGAGGGTCTGCAGACACCCTTTGAACTCCGGCTAACGGACCAACCGGGCAACCCCAAGCTGAGGACCATCGTCATTGACGCGAGCAACGTGGCCATGAAGTAAGAGGAGGTAAAGGGGAGGGAATTTTGGAACTACTGTGGCACCTTCAGATACAAGTGAGTTTCGAGACATGAGTCATCATTCGGCCGATTTTTTTATTTTTTTTTGTCTTTGACTCGCGAGCAGAAATTTGAGATATGAGCTCTGTATGGTGGCCATGAACTAATTTCGGCGCACAACAAGCCGCAATGTGTCAGATAGTGAACAAATCTTCCAAAAGAGGCCTTTTTTTCTCACTCAAACTTTACTGTGAAACTAAACAAAACAAAAAATTCATCCCGTTTAACATGTGGATTAAAAAAAAAAAACGCTGCCCGAATATAGCTTATTATCCCCAACTGTTACGTTCCCAGGCTTTAAATTTGCAAATTCATGATTAACTTCCGTTAGTGCACATTGAAAGTTTTCTTTTTTCACTCCCACTCGACAGGCACGGCCTGGGCCACTTTTTCTCATGTCGAGGCATTGCTTTGGCTGTTCAGCATTTTTGGGAGCGAGGTCATCGGCACATCAGCGCCCTGCTGCCCCAGTGGCGACAGAAGAGCGACCCCCGCATCAGAGGTGTCCACCCAAGTTCCCTTCGATGACTGACGTAGTCTCTGTTTGGCCCTCATGACTTTTCCTTCGAGCCTCACCTAAACGGCACCGATTTTGTTTTTGACATCCACAGAGCAGCACTATCTAGGTGAGCTGCAGAAGCTGGGCCTGCTTTCCTTCACACCCTCCAGGGAGGTCCTGGGCTTGAGGATCAGCTCGTACGACGACAGGTAGTAGTGGGAACAATGTATCGTCTTTGGTCAGCCTGCGGGAAAAACCTGCACGCTTTCCTGCTTTCCTAAATTGTATCATCTGATTGTTGCAGACTGATGCTGCAACTTGCAGAAAAGACAGATGGCGTGATTGTGACCAACGACAATCTGAGGGACCTTTTGGATGAGTCGGCCGCGTGGAGGGACATCATCAAAAAGAGGTAAAGTAGTCCAAATGAAACTAAAATGTGCGTGAGACGAGATGGTCCTGGAAATACTGGCCACTGAATCAAAGACTCCCTCATCAGAGTTACTACTTCAACCCAATACATCAAGTGTGGTGATATGCGGGCTCCCCCTAGTGGTGCTGCCTATAATGCAGTACACTTCCTTAACTTTTTCACATATTTAATCTTTCAGAATGGTTTGGTTTTGTATATTTATTGAAGTACAATTGGTATAATTTGGTCTCTGTTCACCATGCATGCCACCACCCACACACTCTTCTGTCCCAGCGATTTTATTAACCGCTTCGTTCCCAAAGCCCAAACTCCTTTTTGTCACTATCAATTTTCTGCCCCAAACAAGTGGAAGTACTGTGCAACAATTAATAAAACTCAGCTCATCAGTCAGGATGAGTCATCCTGTTGAAAAAATGGTGAGAGATACTGTACATAATTGCTCCTCAAATTTTTAGCCTGTTTTGAAGCTTTTGCTAGGCTGCAATATAATGCAATACAATAAAGCTTTATTTATATAGCGCATTTCACAAAATAATGTTTTCTATCACTCTGTACAGTTTGTTTTCTGTGTATTGGTATTTGTTTTGAGTTTGTATTGTTTTGCATTACTCTCCATTCTAAATCGGCATTGTTGATTTAAATCAAAGGTTAAGTCAATCTGGAAATAAATCATGCTGCAATGGCTGACAACGCTAATAAATATATCTATTTTCTAGTGCTGTCAAGCCATTAAAATGTTTGAAATTAATAATGGTAAAACGTGTTTTAATGCTGGTCATGATGCTAGAACTTTGAGAATTAGCTTTTGTTTTAGTTGGTACTTGGTGTTAAATTTGACATTTTCCAATTTCCTCTGTCTCGATGAACAAAAGATGCAAAAATAGGCTAAAACAGTCGTGTCCCTCCGCAGACTGCTTCAGTACACGTTTGTTGGTGATCATTTCATGGTTCCAGATGACCCTATGGGAAGAGGCGGCCCTCATTTGGACGACTTCCTCCGTTCGGAGAGCAGGTAGGACGAACGCAAGTCACATTATTCTAAAATAAATAAGCCTTTTTTTTCACTATAATTTCCCGACCAGGACACCCGACCCGGCTGGTGAGGCCACACAGTCCCCTTCCGTCGATCCTCTGTGCACACAAATTCCAGGCCACAACTTTCCTCACCAAACACCGGGTGGCACTCCGATTGGAGCACTTGAAGGGAGCCAGGTGGTGAGACATCAGCAAGGACTTGAGACGGCTTCCGCCGGCAGAACGGTGGAGGCCACAGCCAGCCTGAGAGAACGTCTTTGTCAGGTGTTTCCGGGTCAGGACAACATGGTGATGCTGGTTCTGCAGAGCAACCCGACAGAGACCGACCTCAACGTGCTCTCGGCCCTTCTTTTGGAGCAATAGAACTTTTAGCAAATTCACACAACTGTGAAGCCTTTTTAATCTGCTGTTCAACAGGGTGTAGGGGTGGCACTGAGCATTTGTCTGAAGAAAAACAAGCATCTTTATTTGTCACATACATAAAATACTAAATGCTAAAGACGTCAAAGATCCTTTTTTTTTTTACTTGGCTGGTAGTGAATGAGTTAAATGGACTATAAATAAATTTGACTTGACTAGTTTCCTTATCAACATAATTCCCACGGAGCGTGAATGTTGCATTTAATTGCTTTGGATGAAGCGGCCTTTTTGTTTTGACACTGTCAACCAGTTCGGCGGCTTTTGTACTTTCAAAATAGTCAATGTATTTTAAGAGCATCCTCAGCTTGACTGAACGGAAGCGGTTAGGCAATAGTGAGCGTGTTGCTTCCCGCTGCAGACCCACGAGTACAATTGCGTCTTTCAGTGGTGTGTGTGAGCTGAGCTTGTAAAATGTTTTTTTTTTTTTTTTTTTAACTGCATAGACATAGAAGCACCACCACTAAAGAGATGACATAGGCTCATTATTTTTTTTTTTTCATTGACTTCTCCTAAAGTCTTTCCCCATAAACAAACATGTGGAACGACTCGTTCACCGACACCTTGACATACGAGTTTATTTCGCTCCGTGACCGAACTCATAAACGCAGTCAGACGTGTTGGCTTTTAGCATCATGCGCCATGCTCCTCTGGAGTGTATTCATTTTGCGTTTATCACGTTCAATAAAGGTCTGAAAGCGCATCGTGATTGTCTCCTTTTCACCTCCCTCCTCTCGCAGGACATCGATGAGGAGACGCTTCGTAACCGAAAGAGCTGGTCGCTTGGCGTCATGCACGCGCACGTTTGCGCACGCACGCACCCTCCCACCTCTGTTGGAAGAATGAAAGCTGCTGTGTGTACATTCGCGCTGGAATTGTCGCTCACACCTGCCGGGTCGCTCTCAGTTGTTCTCTTCGGCGTTTTGAAAGCGTACTCTCGATTTTTATGATGTGGATGTGTTTTGTCGCGCTTTGGCCATAAGGCAGGCTGTTGGAAGTGGAATATGACTAAGTTGAACGTGTGTCACGAGGTAAGACAAGCTAACCGCACCGGACTCACATTAAATTTCAAGAATGTCATGATTGCCTTTGTAAAAAGTACAACGCAGGTGAAGTTAATGGCGCTCACGTCAACATGTTGAAAGTAATGTAGTGTACCTTTAATGTACATCGCATTACCTTCCACATCCAGTTGTCTGCACTTCTTGTTTTTGATTGGTGATGTAATCCCTTGTCAGATTTTCCTTTACAACATGGCCGAAACTGTTACAGATGTGTATTTTCCATTTGTGGTTGAAACCTCCTTGACGCCGCTGACAAATGACAGTGATTAGGTATCAGGTACAAGTTCCTGCTTAATCCTTGAAGTCGTGTCCTTCATCTCGTCACTTAATTAATTTTTAAAAATGATCCATGGGGAATCACACTGAACCCACTCTGGTGAGTAGGGAGGTCATTTTCAGATTAGCCAGGAAGTGTCAGATGCTCGGGGCATTGTGAAAGGGCGCGTTGTCATGGTGATAACGTTTACAATGCTCCAAACGCCGGAGGCTCTTTTTGTAGACATGCTGGTTGATTGTCTGGCACACGAAATGTATTTAAAATGAATGACACGGAACAGGAACTTTTTTTTTTTGATACGCCTCACACGATACATGTAGTATGAAATAACCTTTCAATTATGTGGCATCTAGTTGCTTCCATATGGTCGTTGCTGGTGTTGATAATTTGCAATGATCAGAAATCTAGTGAAGGAAGATGACAGCACCTGATTGTTGGACAAGGTGGTGACTGGAAAGTTGTTGTTAAGGTGCATCGCTGTCATGCCATTCCAGTACACGCCTGAACCATGTCTGACTGAGGAAATAGCCGGACAAACGAGTTTAGCAGAATAGAAAAGCGACCAAAGGATGTCATTATAGAATTAAGGGTTTGAGTGTGTCATTATCACGCTGTTGTTGACCCTCTTTTGTGGCAGGAAGACTTTGACGTCGTCCATCGATGGTTGAGTGCCGATTGAGGACGATCAACAGCACCAACAAGGAACACTCTGCATTCAACACTGGTCTGTTTCACACATACACACACACACACCCACACACACAATTGGGTGAACACCAAAAACATTAGCTGGGGTGTCGAAAGTATGACATTTGCTGCCCACTGTTCATTTCCCAACGGCCCGCAAAATTGACTAAAATTAGCAATCGACACACACAAAGCAGGAGAAGGGGAAATTCATTCACACTTCCTCATTTTCCACCAATCATTTCATCATTCACAAAGACGCGCCTTAGAATCGCGATTGTTTGCGCCGCTTTCTGCTCCGTGTCAAGGGCATCTGAGCACAGATTGCTCTTGTTTTGCTTCTGAATGTGAAGATGGGATTCTATTGCTCGTTCACTGCATTGGCGGCGCTACTATGGGGTGATACGGCTCAACTGGCCACTCAAAAAAATCATTGAAAATCCTTCACTTTGGGCTTAATTATTATTTTAAGAGATACATAATTTTTTAAAAACCATTTGTGTACTTTGCCCACGGCAATGGATTGCGTTTGAGCGTGTTAAATTAAAGGTTGCATCCTTCCACTTCTCTGTCAAAAAAGTTTGGACACCCCTTTTTTGCAGCATGAAATGATGATGTGGAAAAATCAGTGAACTTTGTTTCCACAGGAGCACATCTGTCAGTCTTCCTCGACGGCACGGAAGGGTCCAGGAGAAGATGCGGCCTGACCAAGAAGCCGCAGCAGCATTGCAGGTTGATGGCGTGACCCAAACTGGAATAGATGCACTCGAACTTGGCCACATCGCAGACACTGCTGATGTTGAAGGACTGCCTGGCAGCCAATCAGGACTCTCACAAAGCCAAGCGTCTGTCCACCTACCTGAGCCTCTGCTGGTGGATTCTTTGTCGAACGACTCGACCGTGAGTGACGCAGCAGGGGTCGACGCGTCCTCTCTCAACTTGGACTTCGCCTTCGACTCGGACTATGGCAGCTCTCACTCCAGCCCCGGCTACGCCAGCACCGCTTTCAGCGGCGATTTAAGTGAGCTCAGTGGAAGATCCTGGGAAAAGACCAACTCTGTTTCTCCTTCCAATCTCTTTGAACACACCGTGGAAGGGAAACAGTCCAAAAAAAGGGGGAAAAAAAGACCCGCTTCCAAATTTAGCAAGAAAAAGGAAAACGGCAGCTTACCGAAAGACTCTGTGAGTACCGGGAGCAGCGTGGAGCATGAAGAAGGGCGTGGAAGTACTTTGTCCCAGCGCAGCGCCGCAGAAGCCGCCAGCTCCTGCTACCGGTCCATGCACAGGGGATGTCTGCAGTGTGGGGAGGAGACGCCAGCCATGTTGTCTGGACTTGTGCTTTCTTTGGCTTTCTGTATCGCCATCATTGTCCTCATTCCTACCATGGGAAGGGTGAGAACCACAGTGTGTATGTGTGTGTGTGTGTGTGTGTTGGGGTAAAAATTGTCCAGTGAACCCCTGACTTAATCCCACGATAGGTAGAGAGATCATAGAATAAGATTTTGCGTAGTTTAACACCCCGACATGCTTTAAACACACTTAAAGGAGAGGTTAAGTCAAACATTTTCTTTACAATATGTTACACTAGTCTAAACGTGGTATTCTGAAAAATATTACGTTTGTGGAATATGAATTAAGTAGCAAAATCCACTCGTTTTTAATGCATCTCTGGGGTCGGCCATTTTGTTACTTGCTGTCGACTGAAAATGACATCACAGTTGGTCAGCACTCAGGAACCGACCAATCACGGCTCAGCTGCTTAATGAGTTTGGTCATGTGAGGTCCACAAGCTGAGCCGTGATTGGTCACCTGAGCGACTGTAATGTCATTTTCAGTTGACAGCAAGTAGCAAAATGGCCGCCCCCTGAGATGTTTAAAAATGAGCGGATTTTGCTGATTACTCATTTACTGCCATTTAAAACGTCCAACGATCTTTTTTTTATTTATTTCTTTTATTTGACTGGTAGTGAATGAGTTAAATAATATTCCACATACACAATATTAATCAGTTTAGACTGGTGGGACCGCATTTAACATATTGTAACGAAAATGTTTGACTTAGCTTCCCCTTTAAACTTACTCTTGAAGTTTAATGAAAAACTGACACGTAAGGCAAAAGAGAATTGAATATTGTTTAAACCGCCAAATGGTCAACCGAACCATATAACAACAACCACCAATTAGCTTAATGCTAACATTTAACGTGAAACACCATAGATGAGCTAATGTGAATTAGCTAAGCGCCTACTGTCATTTCACCCTTTAAAAAATTGCTACTTAAACAAAGTTAGAGCTGCATCACAGATAACAAAAGATAATTCAAACTTTTATATTTAAATATCAAGACTGAGACTACTGTTTTGATATTGACACACAATTGGACAATTAGCATTAGCATGTGTTGCGTTTAAAGGTTGCACTTTGTCCACAGAATCTTGACGTCCACGTGGGAGCTTTGTCGGTGTTGTGCGTGGTTCTATGTCTGAGCGCCGGCCTGCTGGTGTGCCTGCCGTGGCTGGCCACCGTGAGGCGCTGCGCCGGGGCCCTGGCCCTCTTCGTCTGGGGGACGCTTTACGTCACCGCCATTGTTTTCATCTTCACCGGAGGACCCGTCACAACGTGGGAGCAGGTGGGGTGACATCACGTGACCCGAGCTTTCTTAAATGAAACTCATATTTGTCCGCGCTGACTTCCTCTGCCTCAGGTCGCCTTCTTCCTCTTCCTGTCACTGAGCGTGTACACGGTGCTGCCTCTCTCGCTGGCCTGGGCTCTCATGGTTGGGATTTGGACCAGCGTTACACACATCATCATCATCAGTGTTTACGTCCCGGTCACAAGTCCGGAGACGCCAAACTTGGCTGTGCAGGTGCGTCCAATTGGATTAGGGTTGTGAAGAAAGGAAAAAAAAAAAAAAAAAAAGTGAATTTCAAATGTCCTGCGCTACCGCCAGCAGCGAAAATCTGCGAGTAATTGACGACGACATGAGAAAAACTGTAATTGCCTAAAGATACCACAAGATCACAGCAGAGCACTACTTATGTGGAAATGAAACTCCTCAGCTCACTTCAACTTAGACACAGAGTTGTTACTGTCACTGCATTACAAATTGGAAACTTTCTGTGAATTGTGAGAATAACGGAGGAATTGGATGGAAAGCTATCATCTATATTGTAAATTCACGTGAATAATGAGCCCTCGTGTATAATAAGTCCTCTCAAAATCACCCGTAAAAATCTTTTTTTTCCCTGTGCTTGTAAACAAGAGAGTCCCCCACTTTGCTGGTGTAAAGTGTAAATGGTTTTAAATCCAGGCTAAAATCTATTTATTATAATATTTTTTAAAATCTTGTTCTTACACTCTATGTATGCTCTTTCATAAATTTTACAATTTTTTTCTTACGTCTTTTTCTTGATTTTAAATCTGTCTAACTCTGCTTGCTTTTAATTCTACTTTTAATATCAATAAATGAATCATATTGTGTATGAAATACGCTATAAATCTGTCAGTCTATTTTAAAAAAAATTTTTTTTACAACCCAGAGTTTCTGCCTCTGTACTACTAAACGTCTAAACAATGTGAATTTTTTTCATTTCTTATCAAGCCCCTCCCCTCAATTTAAAAAAACAACTAACGTTATTTGTCCGATTTTGGAGTAAGTATTACTCTAAACCTTTGTTTTGTGTTAAGCAGACATCCCTGCAAAAGGAAGAGCTCTCCTTGCCCACTTGCGAGGTCATTACAGTACTTTCCCTGCTTTGATTCGCGTATCCAAAGTTTGCTTGCACATGAAGCACAAATCGAGCCGCCATCGTCAACTCTAATATCATTTACCCATTTATATTTGAGTTCACTAATGAGAGACGGCTTTCAATTCAGTACATTCCCGGTTTATTCCAGTTAATTCTCAGCATTCCCGTCAACTTTGGAAATTCACTGCAATTTCCAAGCCTAAACATCACCCCGCTTTTCACAGCTGGTGGCAAACGGCATGCTGTTCTTGTGCGTGAACTGCATCGGGGTCTTCCACTTGTGGACCACGGAAAACGATCTCAGGATATCCAATCGCAAGAGAGAGAAATTCAGCACCATCCGCTCCCAGAAGGAAATCAGAAAATACCAGCAGGTTTGATCGCAATATTCCTCGTCGAATGACTCTTAAGCGACCAGCTGAAAGAGTCGGTCTTGCGTTTTATTTCAGGAGCGTCTGCTGCTGTCGGTGTTGCCGCGTTACATCGCCATGGAGCTGAAAACGGAGGTGATCAAGAGGCTGACTAAGCCCGTGGGCGAGCAAGAAGATAGACAAAAATTTCACAACTTCCACAGCCTGTACATACGACAGCACAAAGATGTCAGGTGAGGAGGGAAACGGTCAGAATGCTACTTGGCCTTCAGTGTGTGTAATGCTCAACACGTGTGCGCGCGTGTGTGTGTGTGTGTGTGTGTGTGTGTGTGTAGCATTCTGTACGCAGACATTGTGGGCTTCACAAAGCTGGCTAGTAGCTGCTCACCAGAGGAGCTCGTCGCTGTTCTCAACAAGCTCTTTGGCAGATTTGACGACATCGCCAAGGTAACAACACCGGCCCAAGAGTGTGTGTGTGTGTGTGTGTGTGTGTGTTTGACAACGTGCCATCACGTTTGTTGCACACGCTGTCACTGTGTGCAGAAGAACGGATGCCTCCGCATCAAGATCTTAGGCGACTGCTACTACTGCGTGTCGGGCCTGCCTGACCCGATCGCGACGCACGCCAGCAACTGTGTTCAGATGGGCTTGGACATGTGCACGGCTATCAGGTCAGCTCATTTGCATGCCAGACCTTTTCGAGCACAACTTCCTCTTCACATCATACGCCACCTTCATATGAAAGTGGGCCAAATGTTCTCAAGTTACGACCTGTTGCCTCGTTCATTTGGATTCTGTTGCATTTTTGCTTTGTTTGGCTTCAGATTGTTAGAGCGACAGATTTTTTTGTACCCCGTAAAAATGAAAAATTGTTTGAAGAATTGTTACTAAAATAATCGTGATTCATATTTTTTCAATGATGGCGCAGCTGTAGCGTGTAAACTGTCAAGTAGACTGACTGCGGGCTTTTGAGGTCGCTCAATCGTTCACACCACTTTTAAAGGAATAGATGAATATTCATACAGTGTGTGTGTGGGGGGGGTCGTGTCCACTGTGTGTGTATGCGACTTTTGGCTTCCACATCGTAAAAACAATATTTTTTTTGCATTCTGTTGCATGGTGCTGCCGTAGTATTAAAAGGAAGGATATTTTGGTTTGGTAGATTTTTTTTTTTTTTTTTTGTTCTGTCTTGGCAAAACGACTTACACCGTCGGAAAGCTATTTCCAATCTTTTAATTGGTTTGGCATTTGGTAGATTTGTATGCAAACATGTATTAGTTGTTTGAGCAACAGAGCTGGGTTGCGCCAAGAAAAATGTTGCCAAATCTCTGCTGATGCCAAATCGTTTTTCATAGTTGCCATTGACTTTTTGTTTTGCGTTTCTGCTACTAAAATAAAAAAATGTCCTCACTTTTTGTGCTGTGATATAGTGCTATTTTTCTTTATTAAAAGCATGTAACAACATAATGTGCTATTTTGGGAGTGCTGGAAAGGATTCATGGCATGTAAATTCATTTCGATTGGAAAAATTGATACCCAGTGGACCACCGCATACTCTCGCGGTTCAGCACTTACCAATTTATTTATTTGAGGATTTAAAAAAATTTTTTTTTTTAATATCGATGATTTTTTATGGGAGGGAGCTAAAGTCGAAAAGATTTATTAAGCGTACATTCTCGCTTACTCGAGATGTTTTGGGTGGTTAACGAAATATAATAATAAGAATAATTTTTTTTTATCAATTAGCATATACTGGTACAGATTTAGTTTTTTGGCAGGCCAGCCCGGTCTCTAAGCGTCCCCGGAGTGACAAACTTGCTCGGGTCAAGGTTCTCCTTTTCTTGTCTTTTAGTAAACTACGCGAGGCCACAGGAGTGGACATCAGCATGCGCGTTGGCGTTCACACGGGCAACGTGCTCTCGGGTGTGATCGGCTTGCAAAAATGGCAGTACGACGTGTGGTCACATGACGTCACGCTAGCCAATCACATGGAGTCAGGAGGTGTTCCTGGGTGAGCGCTTAAAAATGAAGAAAATCGCGACTCGGGAGTTTCTGCTATGAAAGGAGATAAAAATGTGATTTCCTTTCTACAAGGCGAGTTCACATCACAGAAGAGACTTTGCAACACTTGAACGGAGCGTACCAAGTGGAGGATGGCGACGGCGGGAGTCGCGATCCTCTTCTTCAAGGAAGAAAAACCTTCTTGGTGCTGGATCCCAACAACTCCGACGGCTTACTCCAAAGACAATCAACGGTGGGTGTTCATGCGGTACAAAGCGGCGGGGGCACAAACATGTGACGTGTACCTTCTTTGTTTCCAGGCCAACCTCTTTGCCACCGTTGAGAACAGGCAGCGGGCGTCCATGCGCATGTCGCAGTACCTTCAGTCGTGGCGGAACATCCGGCCCTTCGCCGAACTCAGCAACCATCACTCCAAGATGCCCAAGAAGATGAACGAGGTGGCGGTGAACCAGCAGCAGTCATCAGCTGTATGTTGAACGCGCACGAAACGTGCTACACTTTTTCAAATGCATATAGAATCATGTGTCCTGACTGGAAAATGTCTGTCTGCTTCAGGAAAGACCAACTTGTCAGAACAGCCCACCCTGGTATGCTCCGTTGACGTTTCAAAATAAGTGTGGGAAGTTGCTGCTCAAAAATGTCAATGCCGTTAACACGCCACTCACTAAAAGTGGCTAAAATGTTTCAGGATGAAATGCACTAAAATGCTTTACAACCTGAATTTGAAGTAATCGTAACTTTTCTACGAGCGGGAAAGATGGAATTTGTGCTTTTTGTCTCAGTTTGTTTGTAGATAACTGTGTGAGGGGGTCGCTGGACACGCTGGACGCTGCAGGGTGGGTTTGATGTTTTTAATTTCTTTATTTATATATTTTTTAAATCTCTTGTTGCCTCTCCTTCTGATCTGTTTGTGTGTTCCCCAGGTGGAGGGCCAAGAGGCTTAACTGTCTGACGCTGCTGTTCAATGACATGCGCTTGGAGAAGCAGGTAGTGTCACATGACCAGCCGGGAGTGAGCCCACCGTGGCGCTTTTGTGTTACACTTTGTGTGTGTGTGTGTGTGTGTGTGTGTGTGTGTGTTTGTGTTACAGTTCCGCCTGTCAGAGGTGAAGGGCTTACACCAGTCCATGACATGCCTCGCTTTGGTCTTTGTCACCCTTTTTGCGGTCCAGATGCTCGTTTCTGACAAGTGAGTGGCGCCCAAATTGTTATTATTCGCAAGGCTTGACAAGAACTTTTTGTTTTTCGAGCAATTTTGCAAGTCAAATAATTCACTTAAGGAGCGATTCATCATTTTGATTTTCAGGAGCATTTTTTTGCAGTTTCATGCCAGTGACTTGATGCTTATGACAATATAACAGGGGAAGTTGACTGCGAAGCTGCAGCTACTGTATATTATTTAATGCAGGTGTGGGCAAACTACGGCCCGGGGGCCACATGCGGCCCGTGAAACGTTTTAATCCGGCCCGCCAAACTTGAAAAAAAATGAAATGAATAAATCTTGTCAATGTTTTATTTTCTAAATACTCTGGTGTGTCAAACACTGGTATTTTGTGGGAATGCTTTTGTTCATTTTCATTTAAAATTAAATGTATTTTTTTTTCTCTAATCAGGTGAGGTTACCAAAACACTCCATCCATCTGCTTTTAGAACCCATTGTGGCCCACCAATCAAAAAAGTTTGCCCACCCCTTATTTGACGCAGTACTCCAGTATCGTACTGAAAATTGCATAGAATAATCATACATTCAGCTAAACTATTTTTACTTCATATATTTCACTTAATAACAAACAACCAATTGGTTTCCATTTTTTACATAATACGCATTTTCTATTTCTTAAAGTTACATGTGATGGTTCACTTGTTAGAGAATAACATTCAAGAAGTATATCAAGGACTTTAGTAGCTCATGAAGAGTTTTCTCAAATTTATACTTTTTAGTTGCCGGGAAACATTAACATTACAAATCTTTGCTGGTAAATATTAGTACTTTATACGTAGGTCTTACAAATGTGTTTGCCCCTCCTTGCCAGGAACTTTGAATTGGCCGTGTCCTACAGCGCCACGTTTCCTGTGCTGGTACTTCTTTTGTCCATCGCATTCTGTGGCTACTTACAGGTATGCTGGGCCAAACCTGCCAACAAAACATGTCGACAGGAATTTAACATATAATTCACCTCTTTTTTTATTTATTAATTTATTTTTTTAATTTATTTATTTATTTTTTTTAGAAATGGCATTCCAAGACACCGCCCCGCATTAATTGCATAGCAAGACTGTCTCGTGCCGTCTCCACCAGGGCGGCGCTGCGGCTGTTTATCGTGTGCCTGAGTTTGCTCATCACGCTGCTGATGGCCATCCTCAACTTTGTGAGCCTTTTGCCCTCATTTTCAAATACACAGCGGAACCTCTTTACTGCCTTGTTCTAAATATTAATATTGTAGCTTCCGCATATTTAACTATTCCTTCTTTTATTGTTCCTCGTCAGGTTTTCATCCCAGGTAACAACTGCACCGAAATTAGCGACAGGAGCTCGCTGGAGGGTCTCAAACTCTACACTGTGCCTGTGAGTTATCAATGAACATGTGCAGGCTGCTCTTGGTGAGCATGCATGGCAAGCTAATGCACTGAATACTCCACACGCTTTATCCTCACTAGTAAGACAATCGAGAGTACACGGGCAGTTCAGCGGATTAGTCGGACATAGACAGGACGTGCGCAAACTACGGCCCGGGGGCAGCATGCGGCCCGTTAAATGTTTCAATCAGGCCCGCCGAACTTGAAAAAATTAAATAAATAAACCTTGTTTATGATTTATTTTCTCTGTAATTCTCAAGTGTCCCCACTCGGAGGCACACTCTAAGACGGATATTTTGTTGTAATGCGTTTGTTCATTTTCATATCAAATTAAAGCATATATTTTCTCTATATACTATATGTATTTTTTTTTTTTTGTCCGATGAAGTGAGGTTACCAAAACACTCCATCCATGTGCTCCTGGTCTGGCCCCTCGGTCAAATTTTACAACCCATTGTGCCCCACGGATCTAATAGTTTGCCTACCCCTGACATAGACTATATGCTCAAATATCTTTCCATCCATCCATCCAGTACTACCTGTACTGCTGCCTGCTGGCCATGCTGGGAGTCATCGTCTTCGTCAGGATATGTTTGTCGGTGAAGGCTCTGCTCCTCACGCTGGCCGTGGTGGTTTACTTGGCCCTCTTCCTCCACGTGTACGCCAACCGCTCGTACTGCCTCATCAGCCTGCTGTACAACAACACCAGCAAGTGAGCGAGCAGCTTTTTCAGACGCCGAAGAGATGCGCAGGTGACTTATCGCCCGGAATGACGCGTTCTGACACATTTCAATCTGTGCGCCCTTCCCAGGCCCGGTGTGCTGAAGGACCCTCAGATCATGTCCGGTGTTTGGCTGGTCATCTTTTATATTGTCTGCATCATATTGGCCAGACAGGTGCGTGTGTGTCTGTTTGTACAATACACGGAAACAACAAACTACCAGAAAATGTGTTTTGGGAAGAGGGAAGGGAATTGCGATTTACTGGCGCAACAAAAATCTGTCTTAACCAGGAAAGTTTGTCAATATGTGGTGTAAAACTGTGGAAAAGTATGGATGAAGTTTTGAAACATTATCTAAACATGAAGTAGCTCATAAAAATATGTTAGACGCAGGGTTTGGTATAGGTTACCATTAATATTATCATTAATATTGTTATTACTATGTTATATGCCAGCATATATAAACCTACAAGAACAGCTGAACTTTATTTGGGGTTAATCGGGACCTAAATAGATTTTGTTTCAGTACGGGAACTAGTATTTTTATTGCAGATTTTTCACCATTTTTTTTTGCTCCATGTTCAAAGTAAAAAGTTGAATCAATCAATCAATCAATCAACTCTGTCAGGATGAGCTGGGCTGCCGCGTAGACTTTCTGTTGGAACACTGTTTCAAGTTGGAACAAGAGGAGATGGAGACTGTGGAGAATGTCAACAAGCTTCTCCTCCAGAACGTTCTGCCGCTTCACGTGGCCTCCTTCTTCATGGGCAAAACTGTCCGCAATCAGGTGATTGTTGTTTTTTGTGTGTCTATCAGGTTTTGAAAAATGCCTTGCATCAATTTCCTATGAATTGGCGCTATATCTAAATCGCTTGCTGCTGAAATTCGATGGCCTGTCTGTGGTTTCAGGACCTGTACAGCCAGTCGTACGAATGCGTGTGCATCATGTTCGCCTCGGTGCCTCAGTTTAAGGAGTTCTACAGCGAGAGCAGCGCCAACAGAGATGGTCTGGAGTGTTTACGTTTCCTCAACGAGATCATTGCCGACTTTGACGAGGTGTGAGGGTTTTTTTCCCGAAGCATACGCCCGACTTCTCGGCTCACCTTCTCATATGTCACGCAGCTTTTATCCAAGCCGAAATTCTCTTCGGTGGAGAAGATAAAGACTATCGGGAGTACGTACATGGCGGCTGCGGGGCTGACGCAATCATGGGATGACCGGAAGGTATATTCAATCACAAACTGTGACTCTAAAACCGACAAATAAAACAAAAGAATGTTAAATTGTGTATATATAAGCGACTTGCTTATAACTAGTATACTAAAAAAAAAAAAAAACTAAGAAAAAACAGTTGCTCCAAAAATCTGCGATTTTGCTGTTTCTCATTTTCATGCATCCTTTGAAACTTCTGCGTCCCTCTGCAGAAATGCGACATGTCCTACAGTCACGTGCGCTCCATGGTGGAGTTTGCCATCGCTTTAATGAACAATTTGGAGCTCATCAACACGCACTCCTTCAACAGCTTCAAACTGCGCATAGGTGAGCCCATTCGCCCTCCGTGACATTATTGTAATTGACATCGACAAGCAATTTTTTTATTTTTTTTTTTTTATAATGGCTTGGGTCAAGGGGGTTGAGTAATATTTACCGTTCATCTTTTTGTTCTTTAATGAAATAATTGAGTGTCCATTTTCAGGAATAAACCAGGGCCCGGTCATTGCCGGAGTCATCGGGGCTCATAAACCGCAGTACGACATCTGGGGGAACTCGGTCAACGTGGCCAGCAGGATGGACAGCACGGGAGTGTTGGACAGGATCCAGGTCAGTCCATCGCCACTAACTCACCTCCTTGCTTTCTTCAATCACGTTTGCTCCTGTCTCTGCGTCCAGGTGACAGAGGAAACGGCCCAGGTGGTCCAGAGCGTGGGTTACGGCATCACACTCCGAGGAGTCGTCAACGTCAAGGGCAAAGGGGAGCTGACCACATACTTTGTCAATACAGAGCAGTCATCGCCGCACTTTTGACCGCTGCAGTTTGCGCTCTAAGCGATTTGAAAGAGAGACTTTTGCAAGGAGCCCGCCGTCGCATCGCGCCGGCCGTAGCAATGATGTCACTGTCCAAGCAATGCTGCCTGCCTGCCTGCCGTCACGATGAACCACAAGTTGCCTTTGTCTTGGGATGAGACTCTAAATATGATCCCGATCTGATGAATGATCATGATAATGTCTGTTTTTGCAAATGAATAATTTTCTTTTTCCAAACGTCAGATCCATGATAGTTTTCTAAATTAAATGAAGGATGGTTTTTGTTGACAATTAAATGTTTGACATCCGTGGTTCTCAAACGTTTTACACTGTTAGTACCACCTCAACAAATATAAGCCTCGCGGAGTACCAAATGTATTGTAGTTAAATATAACTGAACTGTGCTTTATAAATGTACTGTATTGGATTTAAAAAGAAAATGAGATTTAATTTAGCATTTAATTTGCTAATTCACACATCTCACCAGTGTCACATCATGGCCAAGCTCATCTTACTAACAAAGGGCCAATATGCAGACCGCTGAAGTTAACTAAATTAATTCAATTGAAATAGATAAAAATTCCAACCTTTTATTTTTGGAATGCTCCCAATATCTGAGTACATTTTATATCAATATGTTGCACTCAAGTGATTTTTTACAAGGTAACCAACTTCTACCAATGTTAGTTTCTTTTAGGATACTTGCACTTTTATTCATTTATTGCTTTCAGAAATGTACTTTATACGATGCTGTAGGCAGCACGCCAAAGAAATGTTGCTATTAGATTATAATTGCAATGCAAAAATATGTCATCTATAGTTTTTAATATTGTTAGATTATGTATATTTTTGTGTGTTTTTTTTAGAACTGGATTTTGTACATAATGTGGAAATACTATTTATGAACTATTAAAATTGAAATTAAAAATGCATATGACATTTAATTATACCTTGGGGGAGTTTGTTCTTTGGCATTTGGTTGGTGCATCTCAATTTAATTTCAGAAATGAAAGTGAACTCATTTAAAATGCCTATTAATTTCAAGGAGACAAAAACTATTATTTATTTTTCAATAAACAATATCGGTGAGTATAAATGACAGTTACGTGCCAATATTTTGGCACACACTGTAAATGTACTATAACGTCGTTTTATAAAGGAAGCCTACAAAAATACGCCCATGTTTGACCTGATTGGCTGCGGAACTTTTCCGTCTTTTCATTGGTTGGAACTGCTGTCAGTCAACGTGCTTCCGGCTTTACCGTTCGGTTTGTTATGAGAGTTCCTTACTTCTGACTGATTGACATTTTAGTTGGTAAGTTTTTCGACCAGGCTTTTTTTCCCCCTACGAAAACTTCTGACTGTTTTCAAATTAGGAATGTGTCGCCTTGGTAATACTTGTCAAAAGCAAGCTTCAACTAAATCTGAAAGATGATTGGCAAAATGTAAACCTTTATCTTCTTGCGCGGTGTCACTGAGTCTAACCGTCATAAAAAATATCATTAAAAAAAAAAAATCAGATTTGAAAGCTCTCTTTTCTGTGTCGACCAGCTGCGAGTAACTACACGAAACATGTCAGGAGCCCATGACCTAAGAAGGAAAGAACGCCCCCCGAAAATATTCTTGCTGTCGACCGAACAACATGTCCCGGACCCTTCGGAAGGTACCATCGTGCTGCCGCGGGGGTCCATGTGCTCCGACAGACAATCAAGTAGGAGTAGAGCCGACTTTCTATATGTCAAGGTAGCAGTGAGCTCCATTTTTAAAAACACAACGACTTTATTCCTTAGTACTTTGGGTGTGATCATGTCAAATGGGTGTGGTTCTCCTCAGATGCTGGAACTTGGCATCATTGTACAATTGGACAGAAAGGTTCTACTTGAAGTCCCAACTGACTGTGTTGGGCTGCTGGAGCCCGTGATCCAAGATGCTCGGCTGGAACTACTACGTAAGTTCTGAATGTACAACAGAACAATTCAACGGGAGCCTTCCTTGATTTGTTTTTTTTTCAGGCAATCGTGAGAAGCTCTACGATTTGGCTAACTTGGCCATTGGCACACCCCTGTGGGTCCAAATGGACCAAGCGGATGAGCTTGCTGAGGCTGAACTCAAATACATCGGGCCGCTGACGGCAGGGAGCAGACCTCAGTATTTTGGGGTGCAACTCAAGGTAAAGTCACTTCTGCTTATTTTTCTATTGATGATGTGGTTCAATCGTCACTCTTTGGCTGCAGGGCTCTGCGGTGGGCAAAGGCAAGGGCACCGGTGGCAATCTCTTCACCTGTCCCGACGGCTGTGCCGTCTTCTTGCCAGTCAGCCACATTAAGCTCAGACACTGGTCCAGCGGCGATGAGCCAGACTATCAAGAAAGGAAGCGCCCTCCCCGCCGCAGCAGCAGCAGCGTTCGCAACCATCACAGCGACAGTCGCCCCGCACACGTCCAACCGCCCGGCGGCGGTGCCAGACATCACGTTCATCTGCCTCTGGCCGCCATTCCTACTCAGCCTCAGTCTTCTGGCGTTTTAGCCGAGCAGCCGCCTACCGTAATGCCACGTCAGCTTCGCGGGCCTGCTGGGCCACTTCGCGGGCCTGCTGGTCCCCTGCCGTTCGATGTGGGTCAGCGGGTTAGCGTCTCCTTGGAGGGCTCGACCGTAAGCGGAGAGGTGCGCTTCTGTGGCCCGCTGCCCCGTCAATCCTCATCTTTGATTTACGTGGGCGTCTTGCTGGTGAGTTGCTTCCTGCATTCCGGGGATGTTTTATCGGTGGGCAGTGTGTTAAACGTTTGCTGTTTTATTTTTGAGGACACTCCTACGGGCAACTGGGATGGCAATTACAGAGGAGAGAAGCTCTGCCAAATTCCCTCTGCCCTGTATGGAAAACTGCTGCCTTCTTCTAAGGTGTCCCCAGGTAGCGGATCCCGATTTAGTGATTAAGTGATTTGTTTTCAATTAATGGCCTCAAATCACTCTTTGTTTCTTGTTGAGCTGTTAGCAAAACTTACTGTTGTTATCGACCGCAGAGTCCCAGCATCACGCCATCCTTCCCGCCCAAGTCCTCAAATCCATCACAAAAAACTCCCCACCAGCCGCCAAACCTGCCCCTGCGTTGACGCCCACCTCTACCTCCAAAGTGGCTCTTTTGCCGCCCACCATAAAACCCTTCAAACCCATTCCTCCTCCCCCACCACCTCCGAAGCCGTTCCACGATCCCCTGCCACCGCCCCCGCCTCCGCCGCCACAGCCGCCGCCCAAACCCGCTGATCTGACGGTGGTGCAGCACACCAACGGCACGCATGCCCCGCCCTCGCCACCCGGCTCGCCGGACACGGACCGGGGTGTGAGCGTGGACGACTGTGATGACCTGGAGGAGGGCTCCATGGTGGAAGTGAACGACCCGCCGCTTTACGGTGTGATCCGCTGGATTGGACGCATCGAGGGAATTTACGAGCCGGTGGCGGGCATCGAGCTGGTAAATTGACCCCGCTCGTTACCTCCTGCGGCCTCGTGCTCCTTTCAGATTGAGAACACTTGATTTGTACAAGTTGACAACATAGTCAAAGTAAGGGAAAATGTGTCGCTTCAAACTGCCCACGCAGGAGCAGGAGGTCTCGGCAGGATCCGACGGCACGTACCTTGGCGAGCGCCACTTCCGCTGCCCGCCCAACAAGGGGCTCTTCGTCAAGCTCAGTAACTGTCGGCGAGATTCCAGATTCCCCGCTCCGGAAGCACGCGTCAATCAAGTAGAGCGCTGCAACTCCATTGGTAAAGAGATTGCGTCGTGCACGTGTGTTAACCAGGTGAGTTTAAGCGGTCATATTTTGGTTCTGGCTGAGCAGCTTTTGCCGAGTGGGACAGCGAGCGGGTGGAGGATGACACTCTTCCCGCCGAAGGGGACGAAGCCAAGGAACTGTACCAGGGCTGGAAGAAAGGCATCCAGGGTCACCTCAACTCCTGCTACCTGGATGCCACGCTGTTCAGGTGCCGTGCTGACTAAGATCCCGCGTTCAGCGACGCCTCTATCGAGGCGCTCGGTCTCACTCCGTCTCGCCATCCGCAGCCTCTTCTCCTGCTGCAGCTCGGCAGACTGGCTACTGTTTTGGCCCTCGGACGGCACGCAAGTGGACCCGAGCTCCGGTAAAGCTCAGGACCTTCTACGCTGCGACATCGTCAACCCGTTACGCAGGTGCGCCTGTCACTTGACCTTGGTCTGATCTTTCTCCCGTACATGTCATTTGACCAAGGAAGAGTAATGGGTGGTAATGGTCTTCAATGAGTCTTCATCACTCCCGCCATAGTTTCAGTTCAGTCGAAAAAGATGTGACCTGAGGTAAATTGTTATATAATATGAACTCAGACATTTTCCATGAGGCCTGTCCGTTTTGTAGGTACGGCTACGTGTGCGCCAGTAAAACCATGGCCTTGAGGCGACTGTTGGAGGCGGCCAACCAAGACGCAGGTTTCACCACCCAAGAGAAAGGTATGTGAGCGAGATTGCCGTGCACTTTCTGTTTGTGCGCCAGGAATGCCGCCACGCCGCTCCACCTTTCACGTCTGCCCAGATCCGGAGGAGTTCCTCAACAAGCTCTTCCTGCTCCTCCGTGTCGAGCCGCTCCTCAGGATCAGGTGGTGCCACACCTCCTTGCGCCTCACGATTTCACCCCATTATTATTATAATCGTGTTTCAGCATACACCAACAATCTTAATCTTGCTTTTTTTTTTTTTTTTTATGATTTCTGCTGTGACAATTTAATTACCCCCACAAGATGACTGAATGACATTTGTGTCTTCTTCCTTCTACCCCCTTTAGATCGTTGTCTCAAAAGCCGCAAGAGTGTCACCTGTACCAGCTCTTCCCGCCTCACGTTCCTCGTTCGCCCTCCCCTGCGGACGCTTCCGTTTTGCTCCCCTCGCCGCTGTTCAGCCCCATGAGGGTGGCCAGCGTCCAGACCTTGCTGGAGTCCTCCTTCCTCCACGCCGGACTCAAGTTAGCAGAGGTAAGTGGAGGCACGGCACGGCGTCACATCTGGTAAAATCCTTCTATTGTATTTGACCCTTGCCACAGGCTCCGTCCTGCCTCCTTCTGCTCATGCCCCGCTTTGGGAAGGACTTCAAGATGTTTGACATCATCTTGCCCACCCTCACGTTGGACATCACAGACCTGCTGGATGACAGTAACTGACAATTGTTGCCAATGCTCAGTAGGGTTAAAAATGATGCGGAAATTTCCAAATTTGAAACTATTCAGGAAATTAAAAAAAAAGAAAAAGTCATACACTTGATTATTGCACTTCAAATGATAGAGGCAGAGTTTTGCAACACTTCTCAGACAGATTAGAGTTCATATATTTGGTCTCAACCTGTTTTCAACCCTTTCAAGTACTTAAAAATGCCTAAAAATAACAAAACAGTTTATTAAAAAAAACTATTAAATTGACCATATTTATTCATTTTTGACGACTAAATTCAAGTTTCCCATTCAGAGTCATCATTCAATTCTGTGAATTCCTAGTTTGTACCCCTTAATTCCCATAGAAAAGGTTTCTTTCAAAATATAGCTAATTTTGCAACCCTAATATTTGACCACAATGTCATATTTTTATGGCATCATGTTCCTTTGTATTAGGATATAATGTACATGTCGTGTGTGCACATTCATTTAGCTTTGAGGCAGTGCAGCATCTGTCAGTCTTTAGCCCAATGGGAGTGCACGGAGTGTTACGAAGATGGAGACATCACACCAGGACACCTCAAACAATACTGCAAGACCTGCAACACTCAGGTACGTGGACCGGGCCCCGAAGCCTGCCGCTGACCACAACGCATCTCGCGAGTCAGTGCTCATGTTTCTCGTCAGGTTCACAGTCACAGGAAGCGGACGTCTCACTGCCCGCTGGAGATCGTCGTCCCCGAAGGGGTGTGGAACGCCCATCTTGACTGCGCTCGCCAGCAGATGTCTCTGTTCGCCGTGACGTGCATCGAGACCAGCCATTACGTCAGCTTCGTCAAACACGGGCCGCTGCCCTCCGATTGGCTCTTCTTTGACAGCATGGCCGATCGTCAAGGTGAGACGCAAAGTTGCGGGTCATTACGTTAAAAAGCCCTGCCAGCCGAATCAACCGGCCAGATTTTTGTCCAGGAGGTGAGAACGGCTTCAACGTCCCCCTGGTGAGGCCGTGTCCCGAGGTAGGCTGCTACCTCAGCCTGTCGGAGGAGGAGCTCGGCAGGGTGGACCCCGTCTCCCTTCCGGAGCGCGCTCGCCGGCTGCTGTGTGACTCTTACATGTGTTTGTACCACAGCCCTGAGCTCAGCCTGTACAAGTGACAAGTACACCTCTTGCAACTATGTTGTCATTAACTTCTCAAGTCATGACCCTGATGTAAAAAACAGGTAACATGTTACAATGACGATTGCACTGCCGTTTTATGATTTGTGACGTCATGGTTCACTGTCTTGAATGTTTGCACTAAGATAGCCATGATATACAAACTTGAATTCTTCATCGGTTGATTTATTATCTGGCGGAAATGACAAAGGATCAAACGTGTAATAAAAGCCAAATTAATTTAACTCATTTGATGTGGACAATGTAGTAATTCTTCCAAAAGGCCACAAGGGGACACTGTGACTCTTTGCGCAACAAACTCGTCATTGCGATGCCGGAAGCAGCGAAGAAGAGTGGACTCCTGTCATCGTCCAAAAAGAACCACTAGCATCGCTTTGGACTCTTTCTCAAGGTAAATGCAGAATTTAAGTGGCATTGAAAGGCTCTGGTTACAAAGTCGGGCTGTTGTAATATACCGCTGCTTCACTCGAGGGACCATGCTTGTTTTTGCTTTCTCCAGGTAGCATGCTAGCAGCTCTTGCTAATTGAGGCTACAGCGCCATTCTGACACAAGCAAAATGATTAAAAGGTTATCGTATCCGGGGAGTGTTGCCAAATTATCAAAAATTCATCTGATCTGGCGAGCAATATTTAAATGTCGCCCCAAAATGTAATAATGCAGGTGAATGAAATGATGCAGGTGACCTTTTATCGTGACGTCACGCTTACTTCCGGATTGGCAGAAGACGAGCTCTCTTCACCACGCGTAAACCTTCTCAAAATACGCCAGGATGCCAAAATTCAGACTTGGATTCTATACCTGCATAAAGTATCTCAATACCACGGCAAAACCCGAAAACATCAGTAAAAGCCTTGGAGTCGTAGATGATAAAACATAGAATTTCAAATATGTTGTGTTTTTTATCTATTCAAAATGTCAACAATGATTTCTGTTTGTGTGCGTTTTTAACTTTAGCAGGCCATTCTCGCAGTCCATTTCGTTGCCATGGCATCTCCGCGGGGACAGGGAGGGGGAATTCTGTCCACTCGAGGAGGAGCTGGTTCCAGGAGGATGAAGTGGGCTCTGGAACTGAGTTTAGGCAACACTAGGTAAATCTAAAACAGATGTAACGAGTTCAGTGTGTGGAAAATACGCAAGTAATTGACGACCCTCTAGATATTTACAATTGCCTGTAGATGCCACAAGATGGCAGCAAGAACCAAGGGATTATGAGTATATTATTCATATTTACCCTGAGCAGTATACTGAATCAATTCAAGATAAACAGATTTGTTCCATAAACAAGTCGCTTTCCCTGCCAATATTGAGTTCAGTTGATTTATTCAGTATTGAGGAAGAATATGTGTATTTTTTTATATAATAGTTAAGGTTTGTTTCTTTACATGTTTTAAAATCCAGATTAATTTCAAAGGAGTTCCACTGAGAGAGTTTTTTTTGTTTTGGGAGTTTGAAGTTGCTGGGTTGAAACCAGTTTTCAATGCACCAAGCGTGCGTTGGATTACACTGAAATCTAATTGCAGGTTTCACAGTACTAGAATTAAACAGAATTTGTTATCTATGTACATATTAATTAAACTGCGTTAAACTGACAAGGAAAATAACAGTGGTTCTGAAACAGATCCTAGACATTCAGATATTATTCAGTTGTAATAAACAGCCTAAAGGATGAACTGTGTTGTTAGTTTGAATGTAGAATTATTTATATATTCTTTTGCGGGTGAACACTATTAAGTTTGACTTGCTACTTGAGATGACAGTGGTGCCGCTTTGCTCCAGGTGTCGTAGTGACCGTCAGGCCGGTCAGGGAGATGTCGTTTATCCCATCGGATATTCAGAGAAGCCCGTTCCCGACACCAGCATCCAGGAGACTGACAAGAACCTGGTGGAGAAGGTGAGTCCGGTGAGGAGCCATACGTTTTACGTCGGTGAATTGTTGACAGTGCCTCCTCCTGTCTTGACAGCGATGCTGGGATGTGGCGCTGGGCCCTCTAAAACAGATCCCCATGAACCTGTTCATCATGTACATGTCAGGGAACACCATCTCCATCTTTCCCATCATGATGGTGTGCATGATGGCTTGGAGGCCCATACAGGCTCTGATGTCTATGTCAGCCAGTGAGTGCGTCGCCTTGCGGGAGACAGCGGCCTCTCCACAGTGGGACCTGATTTAACTTTTCATCCTCAACTTGGCTTCCTCTCGTTTCTTGAACAGCCTTCAAGCTGTTGGAGAGCTCCAGTCAGCAGTGGCTTCAGGGGCTGGTCTACCTGGTGGGAAACCTGCTGGGGTCGGCGTTGGCCATCTACAAGTGTCAATCGATGGGGCTGCTGCCCACGCACTCGTCCGATTGGCTGGCTTTCATTGAGCCTCCTCAGGTAGCATATCAGACGTCACTTATAATGTTGCAAATCGTCGTACAGTGATACCTTCACTTGAATGAATCAATTAAGTTTGAAGACTAGAAAATGCAACAAAAAATCCACTCAAATGTCTGCATTTCATTATTAAGATTGAGTGAGTAATTAAATTGCTGCAAACGTGTGTTCCCTCAGAGGTTGGAGATGATGGGCGGAGGGATGGTGTTGTGAAGTGGGTGGCGCACACACCCATCAGGCAACTATTTCCGGCTTCTGTCAGAGCAGCCGAGAAGACCCCGGAACAGGATGGAGGATTTGACGCGCTATCGGTGGCTGGCGTTTTTGCCAATGTGATGCTTTGTTTTGCCTTGTTTTGTTTCATTTTGGACAGACGCATTGTTGGCTAGCAGTTGTATTTTTTTTTTTTTTTGTACCCTCTGCATGTTTCATGGAACGACTTTGATTATCTGACCTGTTTTGGTTTTTTTTTATTCAGTATGATCATGTTCTTAAAACTGTTATTACTCTTCATTTGCTTCCTCTTAGAACACCAGCCAGCAACGTGTAACTAACCTCTTTAATTTATACCCTTTATGCCCGCTTGAAATAAATCATTAATTTCAAAAGAATTTGACAGTGCAGAGACATGTCTTTTGGTTTACATTTTCGGTTTCAAAAACTGCAGCAAGAAAAACTATGAAAACAAGCTAGGAAAAAAAAAACTACAAATGTGCACAAACATTAAAATAGAATGTCAAGCAAATATTTTCATGATGGAACTTAACAGATGGACCTGAAACAAGGCAAAACAACATCAAAGTTAACTAGGTAAAATGTGCAAAAGCTTCATTTTGAAAAAAAAAATCAATACAAACTTATTTTTATATTCTTTAGGCTCTGTTGACAGTTAATTGCTCTGCTCATGCAATGGATGATTCCATCTTACTGTGCATGCGCAGACTTGTTTCAGATTGACGTTAGCGATTCGCAAAACAAACTTGTTGGTGACAGGGAAGCAAATTTTCATTTTTTTTATTTTCATGACCAGAACTACCAATGTTTCACGGTGCCACGAATAGGGCTGTGCAATTAATCAAAATTCAATTACCATTTTTACACTCTACGATTACAAAATTGGCATAATCAAAAAAAGATTACATACAGTATATATATATATATATATATACTCTGAACTGGGAATTTCTAAAATAATCGTGATTATTTTTTTCATAATCGAGTAGCCCTTAAGTGCTCGTAACCGATAGCAGCCAGACGCTCTTTGCCAGCAGTAGCTGAAATGGTTAACATAAATATAAAATGCCGATTAATTAATAATTGATTCCACTAAAAGTGTTGTGATGAATTACTTGTTTGATAAAAAAAAAAAAACTTCGAGATGGATTTGAGAGACGTTCAGTAAAATCGAGATTTATTTTTTCCAACTCACTATTCTTGTTGAGGGCAAACTTGAACGACAAAAATCTTCGTTTGCAGTACCCGGATTTGGCGGGCCCCAATTAAGTCCCCCAGACCGGTCCGACCACCCGAGTGGCAGGATAGAGGAGTGGCGTGTCACGATATGGCAACCCACGTCCGCTGATTCGTCACTTATACGGCAGCATAATCACATACTCTTCCCTACCTTACCTTACTGCACACGTGCAGCTGTCAGTATGTTCCCTTAGCTCGTTCTACAAGTTCTCTTCCGCTTCAGTTTGTGTTGGCTTGAGTTTTTTTTTTTTTTTTTTGGCGAGGGGCTTTGCTGTCGTCACCATGGAGAAGTTGGAGCGTCGCATCCACAAGTCCCCGAATGAGTCCAAAAATGCGTTTTTTCACGAGGTGACAATGAGCAGGTTCCAAAGAATCCGGGTAAGAAATTTTCGCGAACTTGCCCCCACGTGTGACTGAGGCTGCGTGTTTGTGTTTTGGAAAAAGGTGCATGCCCGACAACTTCACCTGAGCAAGATGGCTCCTATGTTGGAGGAATGCTGTTTCTTTACTGTCATATTTTATGTACAAATATTGACATGTCCTCCTTTTGTCAATGTGCCCCAAAATGTGGATTGGAGTTCTAAAGTTAAATTTGCCTTTGTTCTATCCCAAGGGTCTGATCCTAGGAAGCTTTCTGTTTCCGGTTCGGCTGGTCCTGGTGATCTTGTTCTTCCTCCTCATGTGGCCTCTGGCCCGCCTTCGCCTTGCCGGCCTGTCGGCGGAAGACCGCGCCCGACCTGTGGCGGGCTGGCGCCGCTGGCTCTTCCATTACGGCGTCTGGTTCCTGAGCCGGGCCGTCTTCTTCTCCCTGGGCTTCGTGTGGGTCCGGGTCAAAGGTCGGCAGGCTGACCTAAAGGAAGCTCCCGTGCTGGTGGTGGCGCCGCACAGCACCTTTCTGGACATGGTGGTTTTGTGTACCACCCAGCTGCCCACCGTGGTGTCCCGCTCAGAGAACACCAGCCTGCCCGTCATCGGAGGTGAGCAAGAGTCGATGGATGACGTGTGAATGAAAGTACGCACCACTGTTTCCACCCCAAATTCCCACATTTGTGCGACCTATAACCTTTACAACTCAAATAAAAAAAAAAAAACAATTAAATCACGTGCTTGCTCAAGCGTGCACACCCTTTAATGAGTGAAAGGCGGCTGCGTTCATAATTAACCGACACATTCAAACTCATGCTCAGTGCGACTCCGTAGAACTACCGTTTCAAATGCTTCTGATTAAGTCACGATAAAGCTCAGAAGTTCTTGTAAGCTTTTCCTGACATCCTATTTCCTTCTGAGCAGAAGTTTTTGTGCTCCACACTGGCCTGAAAGTTCAAGCTTGGTTTCAGTGGACGAAAACGAAACCAAATTTTACACGACCGCAGATGTGTGCCGATTCTCCTTTAACATGAGTTTGAATGTGATTGTTTCATTCAGTACACCGCTACATCCCCAATTTCAGAGTATGTGTACACTTCTGCACTTTAGTTTTACATACCGTGCTTGAAAAAGATAACCCCCCCTCAAAAAAATCCACTGAGTTGTACAAATTACAACTCACAAAGTTTAGACAAATGTTATTGTCGTCTCAATTTTCTGGCATTTGACTTTTTCTATCTTGTTGCATGCGTGTTGTTGAACTGCTTTTTGCGTTAGCGCTCCTGGAGTTCAACCAGTCGGTGCTGGTGAGCAGGAGCGACCCGGATTCCAGGAAGAAGGCTGTTGCCCAACTCACAGAACGAATCACCTCCAACGGTTCCTGGCCTCAGGTGAGACGCAACTTTTATTCAAACCTACGGCCACCTATAAAGTCTCGTGTGTGTGTGCCTTGACCAGATGATGATGTTTCCCGAGGGTACCACCACAAACGGCACAGCTCTGATCAAGTTCAAACCCGGTGAGGAGGGTCGGCGCGAGACATTAGAGTCAGTCAGTCAGCCGGGACGATCCAGTCCTGATGCAGTGCTCGAGGCTTTCTTCTGGAATGATTGGCATGAGGAGGGAAAAGGGCGCAGTGTTTGCCTTAACGTTTAGTCATTTCATTTCTCTCCTCTGACGAGTTTCTCCTTCATTGCTCGCTTACCGGCAGGTGCGTTTCTATGCGGAGTCCCGGTCCAACCGGTTCTGTTGCGCTACCCCAACAAATTGGTGAGTGGAGATTGGTTCGTCTAGCGCACACACACACACACCCACACATGCATCGGAAATTACAATTAATGATGGCTTTTTATTTAATGTCTTGAAAAGTGGTTTATGAGAGTTTTATTTTTAGTGGGGGGGTGAGGGCGAGATCCATTGTGTATTTTGCATAGCTAGTTTAGCCACATAAATATTACGACAGTGCTCGATACTCCCCAGAAATGATTATTGGCTGACCTCGTGTGTGTAAATGCTGATGTCATCGTAGCACAGGTGAATTTGAAATGCAATTGGTTGAATGGAAAATTATATTTGAACTTGCATGAGCCAGATTGGACGAAAAATGGATCATGAATTAAAGTGCAAATTTTTGTTTTGAATGTTTTTTTTGTTGTTTTTTTTCAAAATGTTTTTGTGCATCAGGATACGGTCCGCTGGACGTACAAAGGGGCAACGTGGTGAGTTCTTACCCGGCTCGTGCCACCCGGGGTTCTTCGTGCGGACGCTAACGTTTGTCGTCCGTCTAACAGGGTCGAGGCGCTGTGGCATACTGCCTCCCAACTCTACACCAACGTGACTGTGGAGGTGCGAGTGTGTGTCTGTGTGTATCCGTTTTCTGTTTGGTTTAACAAAATGTTGTGCTTCAGTTCCTGCCCGTTTACAAACCCTCGCCGGAGGAGAGGAATGACCCCATCCTGTATTCGGACAATGTGCAGAAGCTCATGGCAAAGTAATTATTTTTGTGGAGGATTTTTTTTAAACGTTTCAGGGGATTTGATTAATTTGGATTGGATTGCAGTGGTTGAAAATTGGTGTTCTAGGGAATGCTGTGATTAGAGCCAATTTGGCAAATGATATTTATTTGTAACCCTTTAACCCGTTACACGCTTCTATCATTAGTCTGTAACTATTTTTCCTGCTTCTAATAGCTGATTGAAATATGAATGTCGGTTGAAATAATGAAGCCTTACTGGTGGTCCGAAGTTTCTCCTTTTAATTCCTTTTGTCTCGTACACGAACCGCTTACACCGTAAGAGCTAGAAAATAAACAAACATGACGCCATGAGTTATAATTAACTCTATACATGCAAAGTGCAATTAATTAAATGCATATTCTAATCACAAACATAAATCTGTAGACAGATAAACACAACTATTCACCTTGTTGCCACTTTCAACCGGGCTAAGTGTCTTTAAATGATCAATTTTGTCGTCTGTGAATCCCTTTTTTTTTTTCTTTCTTCCGAATCGTCTTGATACGCGCTGTAAATCACCATCTATTCAGTCGTTATCCACTTCCGTGTTCCTTCAAAGTAAAACTTCCGCCCAACAGGAAGTCAAAAGAAAAGTCTGGTATTGCAGAAAATTTCGCTAATAGGCCCATATTCCTTTACAGTTTGTATATCAGATTTGATTTTTAATCCTAGTTTTCTGTGTTATTTGGAATTTAAGACAGTTGTCAACAACGGGAGGGGAAATGCCTCTTGTGGCCTTTTTTACACTCCATGCTGTCGTTGTACATTTGGTGTCATTTTGACAGTAGAAGGAGTGCACATGGAAAGTCAAACATGTTCCGGTGCTGTGTTTCAGAGCCCTGGGCATCCCGGCTACAGATTACGTGATGGACGGTGGCGTGCCTGTCCGAAAAGTGGGCCGTCTCTCTCTACCGTTGCTGTCACCCGGAAGGGGAACGCTGACTCTGCTATACAAGGCCGGGTAGGAGATTGTCTATTTAGGACATGTCGTGTTTGGAAAAATCCATCCAACCGTTATCCAAACCGCTTCTCCTCGCGATCAACCGTAATTGGGGTGCATCAGCCTGCGAGCAAGTGAAGTGGAAGCCGCGCTGGACAGAATGATTGACAGGTGTCAGTCGGGATCCCCGCTAGTCGGAGCCGAAGATCTCGCCGCCCTTCTGGGACTCGCCGACCCGCAGACGGCGGCGAGCGTCTGCGGACTCTACACCGAGGTACGCCAAGGATGTTTCTTGTGGCCTCGTCTCTGTGACGTGATGTCCATTAGCTTAGCATCTTCTGCTCTGTTTTGTCGTTTTTCAGGAAAAAGTGGTGGACTTGAGACGGATCTATGTGAACGTGGCCGCGCTCTCTGGACTGGTTGACATCAAGTCACTCCTGCACGCGGCCTTCAATGTAACTACTTCACAACATTTATAGTATGCTTTGTTCCAACTAGTAAGATAATTCAGTGCTCTAGTAGACCAACTGTGTCTTATTAGTAACATTTCTTTCCACCACTTGTGGTTTCCTCGAATACATGACACTAATGAGGCAAAACTACACCGGTTACGTTGACAACTGCATTCCACAAATTACATGAAATTGTTCAACTTCTACAACTTCACAACTAACATGTAGTTGTCCTACTAGTGTTGAAAAAAATGTCATACAGTCGTAGAAAAAAAATCCATGTAAGTCAGTTGTTCCACTAGTGCACTGAATTGTCTTCCAAGTGAGGACAGAGTGACACGAATATAAAGTGCACCAATATTCATCAAAAAGTCAATGTAATAAGTATGTAAGCATATTCTTTTCATTTTCCCTTCCAATACTTGAACCAAAAAGCGTCGCTGGGCAGGACACGCTCAAGTCACCTACAAAATAGCAGGCAATTTAATAACTTTACGTTACGGCATACATCATCTGGGAGAAGTTACTCCGCAAAGAAAAATATGTGGATGTGGAATAAGTGCTATAAACTGACGTTTAGTTTGACCGATGAATGCCCTTTGACCTTACAGTTGTTTGATGAAGATGGGGCAGGAAGTCTGAGTGTCGAAGAGCTGTCTGGCCTGATGGGGGCGCTGCTGGGAATACATCAACAGCACATTGCACAGC
>NC_142394.1:24409214-24429214 GCF_059441095.1 Idiotropiscis lumnitzeri | reverse complement strand
ACAGAGAGAAGTCGGTCATTTTTCAAAATGAAATATTTTTCAGCCCTGAATGACAAATTAACAAACGCAAATACTGCAAGTTTTTTTTTTTTCCATCGTGCTCGTGCTAAAACCAGTTGATAGCATCCCAGTCCTTCCCACTCCATTCTTTGGAATCTTCTGCAAGACTTGTTGTCTTCAAATTGCTTCTAAACACAGCAGCTGTTGTTTATAAATCGCAAGCGCTCACCTGTTTGCTCCCTCAATGTCGTGTTGTCATGGTAACCAATATGCTGACCAGTCCAGCACACACAGCAGCCTCTTTGTTTTTCTACTCTGCCCGCATGTGTGCGTTATTGTTATGGACTTGTCCTCGTGGATTCCATCGAGTGCTGACCTGCAACCTGGTTGCCACTTCAACAGAACCGCCATGAGCAGATGACTCAAAAATTGTGCCCATCCGGCCGCCTCACAGCGGTATTTATAGCTTGAATAGATGACACGGGAGTGGGCGTCTTCTTTCCCTCCTCGTTTTCAATCCTTCCATGGATTTGACTCTTACGTGATTGATACACTAAATTATCGTCTCTTTGATCAAAAGGAAAAATCTATGCATCTTCTTAATAATTGATCTGTCACGCTCGCTCTGGATGGGTGCCCTTTTCGAGCTTGTCCACGCTGAGCGGAGTGATGGAGGGCACCACTAGGTGGCAGCATAACAGCACATAAATGCGACATGCTAATGAGCTCTGCCGCTGCTCCTCTCATCTTTGGCCGACATGCTAATTGACGAGTCCAAATTCCCCCGCGGCCTTTTCATGACCTTTCAAAATGCACGCGAGGATGTCATTGCTAAAACTACAAGTGACTCGTAGCTTCTTATTTGCGTCATTATGCTCTTGCTCTATTGTTGTGTTGAGTGCGATTAAAATGTTGCCTCCATAAAACGGAATGTGACAATTCTTTGGAGTTGTGTTGGGTTGCGATGTCAATGTAATCTGCACTTCGCTGTGAGAACTGCAACCACACGTCTTTCGGTGTTTCTGTTAATTTTTAAATTTTTTTTTTTTTTTTTTTTTTTTTGCAGATTACGCCATATGGAAAGCGCTTTGTTACAGCTCCAGCTGTTGTGAAATGCGCTATATCAATAAACTTGTATTGTTTCATGACTTTGTTTTTGAAAAAAATTCCAATGAACCACAAATCAAATTGGATTTTATTGGGTATATTTTTTATGAATATATTGATTTGTTTATTTATTTATTTAATGATTACTTTTGTCATATACAAGTTAGTTCTGCGATAACTGTGTTTTTTTTTTTCTTTCATTAAAGGAGGGGTACCAATAATCTCCTCTGTGTATTCTACTGGTCAACAAATTTTGATGATTTTTTTTTATTCAGAGTTGCAATTAAAATATATATAAAAATGACGATAACAATAATCAATCCAGCTATCCATAATCCAAGTTGCTATACAAAATAGTAAAATATTTTGTAATATTACGGCTTAGGTTATACAACAGGTGGATTTTTTTTATTCCAATTTAGCGTAAAATCCATGTTTCACAACTTTTTAATGGTCAAACTTAAAAAATAAATCTAAATAACGTAAAAAGGGATTTTCTAGGGGGAAAAAAAGACATTTCTGAAATTAGCCTCAAAAATACATTTCGGGACATGTAAATCCATCTCTGATTCAAATTTGCTGTTGACCAGTGTTAGCAACGGGACTGATTTCAAATCCTTGCCGGCCACTTTAGGGCGACATTTTTCCGCTCGCTGATTGTTTTATCAGATTTAGCAAAGTCAAGACTATAGCGAAACACGTTTCTTGCGATATGTACACAAGAATAGCCCTTTAAATATATTTGATTATCGGCACCTGTGTGTTTCAGATGATGGACATGATGCTGATGATGATGCTGTTATTAAAAGGTGGACTCAGTCTAGTGAGCCCCCACCGAAGGCCCACGTCGCAAATTCATGGTCCGAGTACCCCAGCACCACGAAATCTCTGATCCTAGAATTTCCCCCGCTGATCCAGCGTTACTACGACAATTCATCGAATTAGTTAGCAGTGCAAAGAACTGCGAGGACTACATTTTTATTCTCGGTGGCTCTGCACCAAAAGAGAAAACCTTGGAATGCTGCGAAAATCATCACCTCCTCCCGCTGCTTGCGTCATCTTTTTGTTGTTAAGGGCAACCACAGGATGGGGTAGAATGCAGGAACGCCGTCACCTGAGCACAGTGTGCGCGTGCCACGCGAGGGACAAGTAGCGAGTTGACTGCACGCAGAATGGAAGCTAAGGCAACGACACGAGATTAGCGGACCTAGTGTTTATTTCAAGTGGGAAGCACTTAACGCGGATCTTCACTTTTATTCAAGTGGCACTCAGTTTGACCACTGCCAAGGTCCAACAGTCGTTACCAAAGCGGACACAATTGTGATTTGTTTGCACAACTTTAGACGGAATTGCTCTAAATGTCCGAAATATTCTGACTGATGGAGGTCATGAAAGCTTGCCTCAAATGGTCGTTATGACTATAAGCGAAAAAAATCCTCTCATAGGTTTTTTATATAAACAACAAATTGATTTCTAGGATTGAATTCGGAAGGATAAAAGTTGTTCAATTTATTGTACAGTGGGTAACAAAAAAATCTCAGCGTCATTTATTGTAGATGACCATTTAAAATTTGGCTACTAAAAGATCATGGAAGTTGACGCACATGATTTGCTTACGCGGGCCACATAAAATGATGTGGTGGGCCAAAATCTGGACCACGGGCCTTGATTTTGACTCCTGTGCCATAGATATTTACAATTATAGCCACTAGAGGGAGTCTTGGCTTGCTGAGGACGTGCAGACCAAGCCACTAATTTGAACCTGGAGTTGCAGGCCATCTTTTCAAGTCACAATCACTGTGTTTGGCTTTAATAAATTCAACGTAACTTGTCGAATTCTTTAGAATTCTGACATGATCAGTTTGTTTGAAACGGCAGACATGAAGCAGTTATGATACCAGACTTGTGACTCATTTTATAATTTGTGCTTTCATAACATATCACATATCAAGGTAGCCTAATGTTTTGTTTTTTTTGTTTTTTTTTTGGCTGTCACATGTTGAACAGTGCGTAATTGATTGAGGCATAATGCTTTGAAGACACACAATTCAGTCAAGGTCTTCGTTGCAATATAGGCTACTCTTCTATTTTGGGTTCACATTTCATATATATTTCATATCCAACTCCAAAAGGAGTCAGTGTCTGAACCTCACCTCACCGCACGCACGCCACCGCAGGAGCGTTAATAATAATTGCTCAGTCCGCAATCCTTCCCGTGCATTTGCATCTGATTGCTGTGCTGCGCGTGTGTGCGCGCGCGTGCGCGCTCAACAGTTTAACCTCGGAACCGCAACAACTGAGGCTTTCTAATCTGTCTCTCGCTCCTTCCTCCTCCGCCCTGCTGCCTCGTCGTATCCACCTTCTCTCCGTCTCCCCCTCTCTCTGTTTCTCCCTCTCTCCCCTCCTTCCCGCCCGCCCGACTGCCTGCTCGCCTGCCTGCCTCCGCTCGTCCTTCCTGATCCGACTCATTTCTGGCACCGCGAGAACCGCCGCGGCTGCGAAGCCGAGTACCAGCGGAGGAGGAGGCGGAGGAGGAGGAGGAGGAAGGAGGAGGAGGAGGAGGAGGAGAGGGCCCGGCAGCGAGAACTCGGAACCGGCCAACCAGCGCGTGCGCGCGCGCGACAGGCCGGCGGAAGGTAAGCCGACTGTGCCCTCGGTTTCGCGGTGTCTCGTCGAAGTGAAGGATCCCGTTCGACGGACGGTGGCGCTTCCGAAACGGCTTGGCGCGCTTGATCCTGCTACTTAAACGAGCCGCTTGCCTTCGACGTGCAGGGCGGGATGGGGGATCGAACGCGCTCTCGGAGCTGCCTGGCTACATTGCAACGAGCGTCATTTTCCTCCCATCTTTGACCATCATCATCATCATTATTACCACAACACATGTCGCCATCCCAACGGGGTATTTTGTAGAGCAACAAAGGAGGAACTTGCTGTAGAGGAAAAGGTTTGTGTGCGTGCGCGAATGTGTGCGCGTGCGTGCGTGTATGCGCATGTGTGTGACAGAGAGATAGTAAAAGTGGGATGCGAGGAGAACGCAACTGATGCTTGATATTGTCACCTCCTCTGCAGTTGGTGCCGGCTCAAGCTTGACCGAGCGGACCGCATCCCAAATCTTTCCACGCTCCGACCGCCATGGCTTCCAAACTGAACCCCAACGTTCTGTACGTGGCCGAGCCCAGCGAGTCGGGCCAAGCGGATGCCGAGAGGACACCTCTCGTAAGTCCCGTTTAAGACTCGGATTTAAAGGCACCACTTTGGGAAACTCAGAATGCTTCACCAGGAAGAAAGAAATGTATGGTCAATTTTGTAACGCTCACTTTTGATTGACATTTCCAGAGAGGCAGTCATGTGATTTACAATGTCAGTGGTTGTTGATTTTTTTTTTTTTTAAGCATGCGTAAGTGGGGCTTGTACAGCACTGGCGGAGCTAGAGTGGGGATGATGAGGGGCGCTGGCACCCGAGAGAAATACGCCAGATAATCGACTAATTGACATTTGGGTATTTTCCGATTTTTCCCGGACATTTTTCCACATTTATTTTTTTTAATTTTTATTTTTAATTTAATCAAAAGGGCACTCAAATTGCAACCCGCGGGTCGGCACCAGTTTGCCATCCGTGGCGTATCAACTATCTGAAAAGTTTGAATACTAAATTCATATCTACATTGGTTACATTTTCCTGCTTTTTTTTTAGGCAGGAAGTGGAGATTGTGGGGTTGTAAGTGACGCTAGCCTCAAATTAACAAGACTCTTATATTTTTCATAGGGTGCATAGAAAATTAAAAGATTGCGGTGGACAAGATATATGAGTGGTTTTTAAAGTGAAGCAACCTAAATTACAGCTTAATCTATTTTCTTATTCTATTTATAATAATAATAATAATAATAATACATAATATTAATATTATTATTAATATTATTATTATTATTATTTACATAGTAGCTGTTGAAAAATGTTTTGTCTGTGTATTTGGTAACCTGTGTTGCCAATGTATTATAAATGTGTGTATGGGCGAATGCATGCAAATTTTATTCAATATAAAAATGGATGTCGATTTTTAATGACGTGTCTCCTGATTTTTGTTTGGCCGTCCCATTGAGATAGTCTTGACCACACCTCTGCCACTGATGTAAACATAATTTATTTATTGATCCTGACTTTCCAAAGACAGATTCTCCTTTTAATGCCTTCCTGGCATTAGACTGCAGACTAAAGACAACAACAATGTTGTAGTTACATAATAAAATATGATATTTCATCATAGCACGTTGTAATGAATAAAAGGTGACAAACAGGCTCGTAAATGTTTTTTGCGCTGTAGTCAAAAGTAGCGCGTGGCAGCGCGTGGCAGCGCGAGCCCAAAAGGCAGCCCGTCAACGTCACTTTCTTGTGGTTACGCAGGCCGGGGAGGCGGGAGACGAGTCGTCCGACAGCGACGGCGAGCAAGAGGAGACGTCGCACAAGCTCATCCGCAAAGTGTCCACTTCAGGCCAGATCCGGGCCAAGGTAGGCGCGTTTTTTTTGTTTTTGTTTGTTTTTTGCGTTGGGAACACTTCAAAGTCATTTTTGAGGCAGGAGGATGTCAGACTTGTTCAGTTGTCTGTCGTCTGGCCAAGTTTCTTTCAGCTGAGATCATTATTACTCCCTTGGCAAGGTTTTACCGTAAAGCGTGAACTTCTCATATGAATCATTAATAAGTGAGGCAGCATTCCATCTGCTGCACTCAGGCAAGGTCAGTGTCATTGTGTCAAGTCCAAATCATTATATACTGCTGCTATCGAGCGTTCACTGTAAATCATATTCGGATCGGAGACACAGAATTCCCTGATCACCGTTGCCATGGCGATAGCCTCCCGTAATGGCGGTCGTGTCCACCGGGCGGATGAGATATCGTTCTGGGGTGGACTGTCGTGAGTCTTGCAATCGGATGAAAAATGCGGTGAACTTTGGCGTGAAGTGAAGTCGATGGCCAAATGCCCCAAAAAAAGCTCATCGATGCAGGGGCGGAGCTAAAGGGTGGCCAGGGGTGGCCAAGACCGCCCCTTGTCGCTCTGTGACCACCGCGATTGCTCTGAGAAAATTTTGAAAGCTTTGATTTTTTTTCGCGGCTCTCGTGAAATGTGTCGGATGAGCGTGCTTTTTACGCAGGACGGCCCGCCCATCAGCGGCTGAGACTCTTGGCGCTCGATCTCAGGTTGTCGCCGCGCTCACCTTGACGTGACCTTGCGGCCGCATGCCAAAACGCTCAGCCAACGAAAAAGAGCCTCCTCTCAGTTCTTCCTCACGAGCTCCAAACTCCATGACATGAGGTTTCACACGCTTCATTTTTTATTGGTTCTCTTCAAGTGTTTCACTTTTGTAGGGTAGGTCTACCTCTGGCCTTTATTCACGTCTCGCACATTCTTCTTCATAATGTCGCGTTCCACATGAGCGACACTATGATGGTGACGCAAGATAACTTATCGGATTCATATTTTTTTTCCGGGTTCTATAAATCGTTTACATATTTTTGTTTATATATGCTATCAACACAGAGACATGAATACTCCAAGCTAATTCTGTCGTTATATAAAGTTGAAGTGCATGAGTTGAATTAGTTCCAAACGCGAAACAAACCGCAGCCGTGTGGGTCGGAACATTTTTGGATTCAAGCCAGATGAATGTGAAGCGCCTGCTAGCGTCAATGAGCTGGTATGTTGCATTTCGTTGCAACGCGACAAACCTCAAAGTCTGTTTGAAGCGTTGCAGAAACCCAACCGGTAACAACAACAACAAAAAAATACACGTAAGGCCGTCCATTTCCCGACAGCTTGCGATTGTAACGCCCCACAGATAGCATGAGTCGATTTACGGCAGGGCTCACCCGATTTATGTGACGGCATGCCAGTTAGATACCTTTAAATCGATCACTTCTTCAACAGTCCCAGAAAATCACAATGTCCCACCACTGGTGAGCTATTTTTAGAACAGGCCCACGGGTGACATACGCGGTCCTTGGGTGACCTCCGCGTAATAGTGAAAGCGAGGTTGCGAAACCGGCGTTCATAGAAATGCGGCAGATTTTTGATAAGTCAGTACAAAATGCCTTCCAAAAATATTTTTTCGTCATCTGAAGAAGTTAAAAGACTGTAAAAGTTCCTGTTTAATATTTATGTGCAATTTTTGTGACCTCAGCCCAACTCTTTATAATTGTTTTTAATTAAAGATATTTTATATAGTTCTACATTAAATGCCAGTGGTGAATATTTTTGAAAAATAAAAAAAATATATGAATCTTAAAAAAGATGAATTATTATTTTCAGTCGTGTAAGATAAACATATCAATAACACAATCGTTTATTATGATAGTTTCTGGAAAAATATACGTCCTAAAAAAAATGACTCGTCCTTTTCTCGATGATTTTCCGTTTGCCTCTTCGGCTCTTTCTCCGCATCTACGCAGTTGTCCACAGTGCCCTCATCGTGACACAGTTGTATAATTGCCTCGCGTCCCATGGAGCTCAAAAGTGTCTTACCAAATTGCTCAGGAATCTTCGTCGAAACAAAGCCCACTTTCCAGAAGCCATTTCCAACGACACGAGCAAGCTGGAGTAAGCTGTTATTTTTTTGCTGTTCAAAAGTTCCAAGAAAGTGGTCCATGCTGGCCATGTTCTGCTACAAATGCGTCAGGAAAGTGATACTTTTTCCCAGAGATGTTCTGGCCTTATCTCATTTGCTCACTTTTATCCACCTCTCGCTCGCCTTGCATAGCAGCGCACCACTCACTCTGTGTGTGGGTGTCGAATATAGCCAAGATGAGGACGAGTTATAGGTGCGCGTGTGGGTTGGCGAAAGAAGCGCACACACCATTGTGTGGGATTGCCAACGTTGTGCCCGTGTGTCTTTTTGTGCGCGTGCTTTGATTTATACCCCTTGGCTGCATGCGATACCGTCGCAGTGCTACGCCAGGGTCGATGCTGAGAGGAGGGCAAGCCGCAGAGACAAAAGGCCGGAGGTGGGAGATGCTGGCCGAGTGGAAAGTACTCTCCGAATCTGCTAGTGTTAATTCAACACCGTAGGGTGTTAATTTCAACCAAGTATATGCATCCGCACTACCCGGTGTTAAGAGTAACATTTAGAAAAGTGTTAAATGTTTCACACCCAGCATCAAGTGCCGTAATATTGACACTATTGAGTGTTTAGATTAACACAAATGAGTGTTCGTGCCAACACTGTACAGTTGAGGAAATAGCTCACTACCTTTAATAAAACACATAGCAGGATTTTAATTATTATTATTATTTTTTTTTTTGTAAATCCATTTCAGACAGCTCATACAAAACAGCAGTAGGGAGTATGTGTGTTCTTTTATCATTTTTGTGTAAAAACCGCCCATCCTGCCAATAATAAAATATCAGGTCCAGATAATTTGTTTTCGGTACTAACTCATGCAAACATTCCATTCTAGCATTCAGTTCCATAGTTTTTCCCACCCAGGAGGTTGTGGGAACACTTGAAACTACATTTCTGACAAGACCCCAACACCCGGTCTTGATAGCGTAGCATCTCTCTGTGTGCGACACGGACATAAGTTTGAAAAACATGGAGCTCGTCACGCTAGCTGCCTACACCTGCTGGAACCAAAACATGTTAAATACCGTGTCAATGAAGCCGATTGCCGTGATGTCACAGAAATACGACTATGATTCCATCAGTAGCCCATCTGAATGATAAGCATACTGTAAAGATGTAAACATATGGAAATTAAATATTGGCTAATGAATGTTATCTTTTTTAATCAGCACGAACCAGAAAACTGAAGTTATGAGGTGATTTTTTTTTTTTTCATCCATGACCATAAAGTGCGTGTTTTGCCTACCTAGACAACATTCGGGGTCAAATTTAGATGACGTTCCATTTTAACAACAATCAGTGTTACATCTTAGCCCACACAGGCTATTTTACTACTGAGTGGTGTTAATGCAACACCGCCATGTGGTTTATAACACCATCCCTGAACTTTTAGCCCTGGTCGAATTGCGGCGTAATGTCTAAACGTCGAGTGGAAATTAATTAACCGCTCAATGTAAAGTGATTCGAGACGAGCTGGTGTGGAGCAATAAAACCGATGCAGGATAAAATCAAACAAAATGTTTCTGTGCAGCACCGTGCATGCATCGATGTCACTTTTACGATTTCACTGTTGTTCTGCTCTCACTCCTTCTTGTCCTCTCCTCGTCCTTCACGTCCCGATCTCGTATCCTGTCTTGTCCCTCTGCCGCTGCTGCGACATCCCTTTTTTTAATTCTCCCCTTGTTCTCTCCTTGCGTCCCATAGCGTCACTCCCTCTCCTTTTTTTGTCTTTTCCCTCTCCGTCACGCCCTGTCCTTTCTCCTCCCGTAAGACCTCAAGCCTGCAACAGCCCATTAGCGAGAGCGCGTGCACGCGAGCGTGCGCCCGCCTGAGACAAAAATACAGCTAATGAGCTCTCTTCAGTGCCTGCGTCAAGCTCGTGTCACACACTTTGAAAATGCGCTCATGACAAAGAAAGAACAATGACTGGTGTTGTGAACTAAAAGATGAGAGCTCCTAGTTGTAGCTGGTTGTGTGTTTGTGTCATCACTAATGAGCTTTGGCTTGACCGGTGCGCTTGTGTTTTTGTAGCCATCCGAATGAGTGTAGTCGATAACTGGGGTGTGTGTGTGTGCGCGCGCGCGTGCGTATCGATCACTCGCCATCTCCTGTTTGATAACTAATGGAGACTGACAGCACAACTTTGACACGCGCTGTTTGTTTGTAATATGAGCCAGAGCGCACACAGTGCCGTGAAAAAAGGTATTGGCTTGCTTCTCAAATTATTATTATTTATTTTATTTTTTTTGCAGTTTGCAGTTTGCCCACATTCAAGTATCAGATTAAAATGTTGGGCAAAGATAAGTAAACATAAAATATAATTTTGCGGTGGTAATTTGATTCATGAAGGGGAAAAACTGTTCAAAGCTATCTGATTTTGTGTAAAAAAAAAATAAAAAAAAAAGAACTTGCACTGCTTCCACTTTTCCGATCGACATCATCACAGGACAAAAAAAAAAAGAATTTTGTGACGTCAGTCTCTACCTTGCTTTCTTTTTTTTCTTTATTTTATATTTGCTGCTTACAACTGTTTTTTTTTGTATGTATGGAGAGTACACAGAAAATTTTGTTGAGTACATTTTACTCTAAAAAGACTTTTTGGCTCCAGGGAAATCTGGGAGTAAAATATTCTGCTTAAAACTAGCAAAGGAAATTTTAAGATGAATATTTTACTCTCAAATTTTACTCTGTTTACTGAGCCTAAATATAGTCTTTTCAAAGAAAAAAATATCCATTATCTTAGCTCCTTATCCTCATAAGGGCGTGCTGGAGCCTATCCCAGCTGTCTTCGGGCAGTCGCCGGGGTACACCCTGGACTGGTTGCCAGCCAATCGCAGGGCACACAAAGACAAACAACCACCCATGCTCGCAATCACACCTAAGGACAATTTAGAATTTTCAATTAACCTACAAAGCATGTTTTTGGAATGTGGGAGAAAACCGGAATACCCGGAGAAAACCCACGCAGGCACAGGGAGAACATGAAAACTCGAACTCACGACCTCTGCACTGTCAGGCCACCGTGCCGCCCCAGAGTAAAATAGACAAAATTTTCCGTGTAGGAGTGTAAGAAAACCCATTTTAATCGGTTGTCAGTTTTAATGTAACCAACCAAGCGTTTTTGGAATTGCAACGTTCATCCGGGTCATCTGGCTCAGTTAGGAAAGAAAAGTTGTGAAGCAATGAGCAGAATCCAGAGAGGCCCAGTGAATCATATCGCAGACAGGCTTTGGTGCAGCCCCCACACTCGTTTTCCTTTCAAGTGTGCATTCTGGGTAACGAGGCCGCCGTGTGCACAAGTTGCAAAGCGCTTGCAGTCCGCCGATCGGGCGACCACATCCTTCCACGCGAGGCCTCTGCTCGTCAAATATTTGGAGTGCCACAGGTATTGGCTTTTGACGAAACCTTTGCTCGCATTTTCGAGGTGCAGGCATAGCTCAGAATGTCTGAATCGACTTTACAGGGAACAAGAGGCGCCACCAACTGACATAACCGACGGTGCTTTTAATCCTGGGCCCGGCCAGACTGCAGATGGGAATTTTATTGGCTAAATGGCTGTGATGAAAAAGCTGATTACTTTACAGAACCTGTTGGTAATGAATGGGGGGCGGCCTTAGCGTGTGCTCCTTTCCAAGAATAACCCATGATCTACTCCTCCTATCTGGGAGGAGTGAGGGGGGGGGGTCGTTGCTAATGAAGGCCGAGGCCCAATAATCCTGAATGAGGTCATGCCTGTTCTCTAGGAACTCTCAGAGAATGTCACCGGATGACGCAAGCGAACGTGGAATACAAATGGCAACAAAATGGGGGCCTTCTTCGACGGGCGGTTAACGATGAGGAGGATGAGCTCAACGGATGGCTCAGATAGATTGCCGTGAGGAAAAATTAAGGGATGATCTGGAAAATGGTGATGTCACTTGGGAGAACAGATGCTTACGAGAGATGAGGCCAGTGGTGGAGAGCAATTTTGTGCGAGTCGTGTCATGCCCAATCACACCTCAGCTGATGAGTTAACCAATTTATTTGAAACCACCGGTCACTATTTGTTAGGGACAAAAAAATCGCTATAATTCCTTTGCGTGTATGTCAAACGTTTCCATGAAGTTACTGTGACAGGTTATGATGCACGTTATTTTTTTATTTGCGCCATTCATGTCACAATCAATAACAACATGCTAATCACATCAGGACATTAGGGACAAGCGGCTGTCATCACTTCCCTTTTCCTGTGCGTGCGTGCGTGCGTGTGTGGGATTATGCAGCGGCGCACCAGAATCAGATTTGGTCCGTATGCTCCGACGAGACCCCTCCCCCGCCCCCCCCCCCCTCCTCCTCCCGTCACTCGCAGGAGATTATGTGTCCTTTCATGCACAAACCCGACAGGCAGAATCCCAAAAAAGGGGATGATAGTACTGAATTACATTAACAGTAAAAAAAAAAAAAAAAAAAAAAAAAAAACGTGGGTAAACTTGAGTGTGAGCGCACGCGTGCGACAGAGTAGACACTCATCCGTTTCTTTTCCTGTACAAGTCATGTGTGCTGTGTGTGTTAGTGCGTCTATAAATAAATACACGGGGGTGCATGAGACAGGATGTGGTCGCCATGGTGCGAAGTCCTCCCACGCCTTGTTTTAACTGTGCCTCCGTGCTAGCGGTCAGAGCTACATGTTTGCGCACGACGCCCGATGCGAGGCGTGTCTATTTCAAGGCTCCCAAATATTTGCTCTCTCTCTCTCTCTCTCTCTCTCTCTCTCTCTCTCTCTCTCTCTCTCTCTCTCTCTCTCTCTCTCTTTCATTCGCTCTCTCAATCTCTCTCATTCTCTCTCTCAATTTCTCTCTCTCTCTCTCTCTTTCTCTCTCTCATTCGCTCTCTCTCTTTCTCTCTCGCTCTCTCTTTCTCTCTCTCATTCGCTCTCTCTCTCTCTCTCTCTCTTTCATTCGCTCTCTCTCTCTCATTCTCTCTCTCAATATTCTCTCTCTCTCTCTCTCTTTCTCTCTCTCATTCGCTCTCTCTCTTTCTCTCTCGCTCTCTCTTTCTCTCTCTCATTCGCTCTCTCTCTTTCTCTCTCTCTCTCTCTCTCTTTCCCTCTCGCTCTCTCATTCTCTGTCTCTCATTCTCTCTCTATTTCTCTCTTTCATTCTCTCTCTCTCTCTCTCTCTCTCTTTCTCTCTCTCTCTCTCTCTCTCTTTCTCTTTCTCTCTCACTGTGCCCCCCCCGCTGGGCAACGTGCACAAGTGCCCCTACGATGTCCGGGCCTGGTGAGACCGCAAAAAAACATGAGCGAGCGTGTGCGAAAAGGTCACAGGGTGCCGGCGTCTGTGCCTGTTTTTGATGAATAAGCAGCTCGTCAACAAAATAGCCAGCAGCTATTTTGGAGATTTGGACTTCGAGCTCATACTGTCATTCGGTGTTTGATTTTTTTTCTTGTTTTGTCCTTTTTACTCGTCTGTATCAAGGATGTTCCTTTTGTTTTTTGTTTTTGTAAGTAGTGATAGGTTGGCCTTGCTGGTGAACTGAGTGACCACAAATAAATCGAGACAATCAAATGAGCAGACTAGTTTAAAAAAAAGTAATACATTACAGTAATATATTAGGTGGGAACAAAGTGATATAAGTTACTCATTCTATTTTTCTAATGGTTTTACAGTGACTGAGTCCAGTAATTTTTTATAATGCCAGAGAAAAAAAGATGCAAAAATAGAAGACAAGAAGAGATAGCAGCCCATTGACAATGTTCTGATAAATGACCATGAGTATTTCTTATTTGTTAAATGTAATCTCGCGTATACTAAACTACCATTCACGCAAATGAATATATGTAAAAGTCAAGTTTTTTTCAAGCACAGTAACGTACTCACGCTTGTCTGCCACCGTAAAATTGCAGAATATCATAAAATGGCAATTTCTTCGTGGTAAGAGGCCCTATAGAAATTCCTTTTTTTTCAGTCGGAACCCTGATCACTGAAACAGAACAGCGGCCGCCATGTTTTCACGTCTTCAATCGAGTTAAGCAAAGATGTGAAGGTTGATTGAGTATGGAATGATGGGATTGCTTTCGAGCCAAGCGTAAGAGGCCAACAGAACGAGTGAGTCGCAGACTTTGAGCTCGTTAAAAAAAAAAACCTGAACGAGAAGTGCACGCACACGCACGTGGGTACACACACACCAGAGGGGAGGTGTGTGTGTGTGTGTGTGTGCTCAGGTAGGAACAAGCCCATTTCCTTGTGGCTATAAATATTACTAGCGGAACCTGTCTAACTGGTGCCGATAGTAAACAGACGCAGATACGAAAAGGGGGCCGGCCTTCCAGCACACCTGAGTGGGTGTTGCAACTCACAAGGTGTGCGAGGCAGGAAGTGGTTACGTATTGTTTGAGGAGCCGCTGGTGTGCAAAGGGAATTGCGAGCTGGTCCGGTTTTGGCGGGTCAGGCAGCAGTTATGTATTGCCCGACCTTTTCCTGCTAGTTGGGAATTAACTAAAAAAAAAAAAAAAAAACTAATTAGTCCACCAAAGCCCATGCCACGTGTCGCCCGCCGATGCCGGCCCTCTGGCGAGCGGGGTGGTGCTGCTTGGCTCCTGCGTGCTTCCAAAACGAGGAAGGGCGGCTCGGTGAGGACGAGCAACTGAGCCCGAAGGAGCGACTGCAAGAGAATTTGTTCCAAAGCTGCCATGGGAGCAACTCTGAGCAAGAGGTCAGTGCCACAGCGCAAAGGAACACATTAAGGACACAGAGAGCGTTGTCTTGGGTGGTTCTGAGCTCTCACTTTTTGGACCTGTGTTGTGTGCTAGTGCCGCGTTGGAACAAAGTCCAAGCAGCCATAAAGCGGAATGCCGCGAGATAGCCTCCAGCGCTTGACAACATCACAAGTGTGAATTTCTGAGTGGCGGTACTTTGGACCCGCTCCACCTAAGCAGCATTATTTGCACAACTCGTTCACACGAGTGCCATTAATGTGCAAAGAAAGCCCCGCGAATCCCATCCAGACGCCGACAGATTACATCTTGTTTTTCCTTCAGGGAACGTCGAAGCTGCTAACTGACAGCCAGGGTCTCACCGTCCGTCCGTTCGTTCACGTTTCTTGTATTTGTGTGCACAGAAAAGCGTGAAAGAGGGAAACCTGTTGAAGCAGACAAGCTCATTCCAAAGGTGGAAGCGCCGGTACTTCAAGCTCCGAGGGAGGACGCTTTACTACGCCAAGGATAGCAAGGTGACAGCCGTTCATCACGTCACAAAAAGTAGTCAAGCAAAGACAAATTGTCCATGTTGTCTTTTTCTAGTCTCTTATTTTCGACGAGGTCGACCTGTCAGATGCCAGCGTGGCCGAAACCGGCACCAAGAACATCAACAACAGCTTCACAGTGAGCGCGACTCCAAATGACGCCGACTGCGAGTTGTCGGCGAGGCGGCGTTGCTAACGCGTCATGTTTCTCAGGTGATCACTCCTTTTCGCAAATTGATGCTGTGCGCTGAGAACAGGAAGGAAATGGAAGACTGGATCGGGGCCCTACGATCGGTCCAGAAGTGGGAAATCTATGAGGTGAGCGGCGCCACATTTGGATGCATGCTTTCGTTATCTGCCCCCTCACAAGTGAGTATCCAATCACAAGACGCGTTCATCACCTTCAACGTGAGGCTTTACCGTCATCAACTTGTGATCTGATTGGCTATCGCAACTGCCTATCAACGGGAAAAGCCCCCTTGAGACACAGAACAGACGCCCGCACGATTGTATCTTAATAATAATAATTAATAATAATAATAATAAGGCCTCGGACGAATAGCGCGCGCTATTCGTATTATGAAATCTGCCTAGCAACACAAGCTATCTGAATTCTAATTGGATAAAAACTTAAAAACTCAAACCCTAGGATATAATATGACAATGTAAAGAATATGATGATGATTTCTTGATTATGTGAGGCCAGCAGAGAAGGCCTTGATGGCCTTGACCGCCCGCCACTGCTTTCTCATTGTGACACCAATTTTTGGGAAGGCTCTTTTCTGTTGCCGGGTGAAAAAAAGCAAAGTTCTTTCAAGGCATGTGATTGAACGTTTGATCCCTTCCTCTGTGTGCAGGCCAGCCAGTTCAACGTGGAGCACTTTTCGGGGATGCACAACTGGTACGCCTGCTCGCACGCCCGTCCCACCTTCTGCAACGTCTGCAGGGAGGCTCTGCCGGGCGTCACCTCCCACGGCCTTTCCTGCGAAGGTACCCGCACACGTGCGCGCCCACATTTTCCAGGCAAGTCAACGCAACTTTTCCTTGCCGTCTTCCCGCAGTGTGCAAGTTTAAAGCTCACAAGCGCTGCGCCGTCCGCTCCACCAATAACTGCAAGTGGACCACTCTGGTCTCGATCGGCAACGACATCATTGAAGATGAGGACGGGGTGTGTTTTGCGCTTGCGTCTGCTACGTTTTCCCGGGATGGGATGTTCACACTAGGCGTATTTTCCCCAGGTGTCCATGCCTCACCAGTGGTTGGAAGGCAACCTGCCCGTCAGCGCCAAGTGCGTGGTGTGCGACAAGAACTGCGGCAGCGTCCGGCGGCTGCAGGACTGGCGCTGCCTCTGGTGCAAAGCCATTGTAAGAACTTCTTGTGGTTCTCTCATCTCATTTTTTTTTTTCTTGCTGTAAAATCCAAAACAATTGTGGGAAATCAAATAAATCCCGAATAGAATGAGAGATATACTCCATGATGTGAACTCCATCCCACGTTGGTGTTGAGTGTTTTGGGTCAGACGTGAGACGCTAATCCTCGCACTTGAATAAGCGCTCACACACCAAAGCCACCGGTATTTGTTAAGGTCGTGACGTGTCATTGGTTGCATTGCACGGTGACACGGAATTACGATGGAGACTGCTTACTTTTCTGATGTGTGTGTGTGCGCATGTCAGGTCCACAGCAGCTGTAAAGAACAAATGGGCAAAGTGTGTCCCCTGGGTCAGTGTCGAGTGTCCATCATCCCTCCCACTGCACTTAACAGCATCGACTCTGATGGTGAGAGGCCTCTCACACGCAGATACTCAAACTCGTACTGGCCTGTGGCCCTCAACTGTTTTTTTTTTCTTGCCGCGCGTTAGGCTTCTGGAAGGCCACATCGGCGTCCTGCTCCAGTCCTCTCCTGGTCCTCGTCAACTCCAAAAGTGGGGACAATCAGGGTGTCAAGTTCTTACGCAAGTTCAAGCAGCTCCTCAACCCGGCCCAAGTCTTCGACCTGATGAACGGGGGCCCAGAGCTCGGGTAGGGTTAGGCCCTGATGTCCGCATTCAAAATTTTTTATTTTTTTTTTCCTCGCTCAAGTTGCATTGTTTTGCATTCTAGGCTGCGTCTCTTCCAAAAGTTTGTGACGTTCCGGATCTTGGTGTGCGGGGGTGATGGCAGCGTGGGCTGGGTGCTTTCAGAGTTGGACAAACTCAACCTCCACAAGCAGGTGAGAGTAGAGAGGGAGTGACGGTGGGAAGTGAGGACATGAAAGCGCGTTCTTTCTCAACGGCACTTAGAAACAGCCATTCATGCCTTTGTTACATCTCGGCTAGATTATCGGAATGCGCCTTATTTTCGAATCGGCCAATCCTCCATGAAGCGTCTCCAGTTGGTGCAAAATACTGCTGCTCGCGTTCTAACTGGAGCTCGGAAGAGGGAGCACATAAGCCAATTTCGGACCTTTCTTCACTGGCTCCGTGGACATTTTAGAGCTCTTTTTAAAAGATACTTCTAATTTGTCTTCAAATCTTTAAATGGCCAGCGTGCCTCTCTGAGGCGGAAGTCATGTGATTTCTATAACACATTGAGCATCGTACGTACGATGCGGTAATATGCCTCAACTGCGCAGAGATTCTCAAAAAGCATCAGGGCGGTTTTCCTCCATCAGTTATTAGAGGACTAATGAGGTGACGTGTGGACAGCAAAAACGCTAAACAACGTCATGTCTCCACTTGAAGCCTTGTCAAAAATATCACAACAATTTTTTTGTCCGTTTTCAAACCGTTTGAGCAATTTTTATCCGTCATTTTTTTGTGATATATCCTCAGCAATGATTGTTACAAGTGTATATGTCAAGCCATAACTTGACGGCCGTCATATAATTAACAGAGACCAAGCTTTTACAGAGGTGAAGTTATATTCGTAATGTACATCAACACCAGGAGTGGGTAAATTTTTGATTGCTGTGCCACAATGGGTTCTAAAATTTGACAGAGGGGCCGGACCAGGAACAGATAAATGGAGTGTTTTGGTAACCTCACCTCATCGGAGAAAACAAAATAAATTTAATTTTAAATGAAAATGAATGAAAGCATTACAACAATATATATGTCTTTGACACACCACCGTATTTAGAAAATAAAACATGAACAAGCTTTATTCATTTAACTTTTTTCAAGTTTGGCGGGCCGGATTTACGTATAAATGGGCCGCCCACGCCTGATCAACACTAATATCACTGTGAAGAGGTCACGTTTGCGAGCCGATACTAGGTAAAATTAACCAAGTGGGCGTTTTTGAGCAAGGTTCGTGCCATTTCTGCTAGAAATGCTCCCACACTTTTACCGTTTTCTGTCTCCCCCCGCAACTCCCAAGAATTTGTGCCTGTGCGCCTTTGTGTTAAAAAGAATTGTTCCTTTCACTTTGACGTCAAAACACAGTCCTCATTCCGCAAGCTCTATCCGAACAGCATGGGTCGCCCGACTTTTTCACCGCTGGAATGTATGACAGGTTGCCCTCACACACACCGTCGCTCTTCCCCTCACGCAGTGCCAACTGGGGGTGCTGCCTCTGGGCACCGGGAACGACCTGGCCCGAGTTCTGGGCTGGGGGGGCCTCTGCGATGATGACGCCCAGCTGCTGCAGATCTTAGAGAAGCTAGAGAGGGCCACCACCAAAATGCTGGACCGGTAAGCGGATCTCAAAAAGTACATGCCAGGAACCAAGTGTAATTAATTTCGATCATTCCATCGATTGCAATTACGAGGCACTTGGGTCATCATTCCTCCTATTTTGACCCGTGTGTGCGTGTCCATTTGCGTGGTCAGGTGGAGCGTGATGACCTACGAGGTTCCCGCCCCCTCAAAACACACACCATCAGCCAAGGAGGACGACACCGTCGACTCTCCCCTGCAGGTGTGTGCAATCGTTATCGATTCGCAGCATCGCCATCATCCCAATCGTCATCCGCGGCTTTTTTCAGGTTCACATCACTCAATACGCCGATTCGGTGGCGTCCCACCTAGCCAAGATTCTGGATTCCGATCGCCACAGCGATGTCATTTCCTCCGCAAAGTACGCGTCCTATGCAGCAGCATGCGCTGACGCTGTCACATGACCACTCAAGCCCATCGTCTCTCCTCCGCCAACAGGTTCCTGTGTGGGACGGTGAATGAGTTTGTGGCAGAGGTGGGCAAGGCCTACGAGAGAGCCACGGAGAACAAGGAGGAAGCGGATGCCATGGCAAAGAAGGTTCGTGTTACGTAACGACTTTTAGAAGAGCCACATGAGTGTGTGTGTTTTGCTGAAAGCGAAGCGAAAATGCCACTCATGTCAAAGATAATACGCGCGATAGAATATCGGGATAGTTGCGGCTGCAGCTTTTATTCTTCTGGAATGATAATAGAGAAGCTTTCGGGATGTTTGCACATTCTTCCAACTATGCCTCGATGGATTTGGGGAGCTTAAAAGGATATTTCTTCAAACTGTTCCACAAAATTGTAAGATGAAAATGGCAAATCAAAAGGCTAATTTTCTTTGTTCCCCCAGTGTGCTTTGTTGAATGAGAAACTGGATTCCCTGGTAAAAGCTTTAAGTGAGGAAGCCGAAGCTCAGGTAGTAGAAGGAACAATGACAAGCGCTGCCTTTTGTCGAGGGCAAAAAAAAAAAATGTCAATTTCTTATTTTTTCCAGGTTGTTCCAGCGGGTTCCCTGGCCAGCACGGACGGTGGTGGCTCAGGCCCAGAAAAAGATGCGAGTGACGTAAGCTCGGACGCGCAAACGTACCGGTCCAAGGAGCAGCTGATGCTGCGAGCCAACAGTCTGAAGAAGGCACTGAGGCAAATCATCGAACAGGCTGAGAAAGGTGAAAGATGAGCGGCGTTTGTTTGGGTTCTCAAGGGTGGCCCACTCACTCATGTAATTTTTTTGCAGTGGTGGATGAGCAGAACCGACACACTCAGGTCCATAGGATGTGGTCCTCTTCTTCCATCAAGCGGGAAAACAGCGAGGAACTCAAAGATGCTGACATACGTACATGTAAAGCTCTCGCTCTCTCTCTCTCTCTCTCTCTCTC